>NW_009952263.1:4130959-4136491 GCF_000747805.2 Chaetura pelagica | reverse complement strand
TGCTGAACCTGTTGATCACGAACCAGGAAGAACCAGACAGAGAAGTGGAAGTCAAGCAGAACCTTGGTCACAGCAACCATGAAGTTGAAGTTTAAAGTCTTGAGATAAGTGAGAAAGACAAACAGTACAGTGCAAAACACTTCAGTAGAACATATTTCAGCTTGTTCAGGGATCTTCTTTGTAGAATCTCATGGAAGACCACCATGGAGGGTAAAGGGCAAGCCTGTGACAGCTGGCTGATGGTCAAAAGACCGTCCATTCCTGCATGCAGGAATTCTAGCAGGCCTGACAACGGACCAGCATGAAAGAAAAGGGAACTTATGGCTGAGCTCCAATGCAATACAAGAGTACACAGTGGAAGCAGGGGTGGGAGGAACATACAGACATTATCTAATCTTGCAGGGGTGGAGTTAAGACAATCCAAAGCTCTGCTGGAGTTGAACCTAACAAAGGATGTTGGAGGGCAGTATGAAGGGGAGAAGACCCATTTTAATTTTTTCCTCTGAAAGTTAGACAAAAGAAACAGCAAATAGATCTTTGTACAACAAAGTGTTATGCTTAGCAGCTGCTATGCATCCTTCTCTTAAACATGCAAAAGCAAATCTGCTTAATCAAGGCTTCCAAATGTGAACTTGTAGTCTGATCAGTTAGCAGTAAACATGATTTACAAGCTGTACTAGCTTACTCATAACCCTGTCTAAAGTAAAGAAATCACAGGTGCTTCTGCTTAGCATGACTTTTGAGATCCAGAATGCAGCAGACTGAATCCCTTGACATGGCAGCAGAATTTTTGCACTGAGGAGCAATCACATACCAGAAATAGATACCAAACAGGACCTTATTACAACACCCCTAGGAACATGAGTTTGGTTTAACCTCTTTCTGTTCTTTGGTAACAAAGATACACAAACTTGACAGCCTGATGAAAGATTCTATAATCTTCTGATTGTACTCTGCTAGTGAAACAGTCATGGTGTTCAGAAGTCGCACTTTCATTGAAGCAAATTCTTTGCTTCTTCTAGCAAGGAATAATTTCTATCATTACCCTTGCCATAACCTAGGTATTTACAATCACTTTGCTGCCTTTCTTGCCATCCCAAGAGAGATCCCAGTCAAGACACAGCCTGCATATAGTTAGTAGACATTAGTCATGGAAAATGCAGAGGAACCAGCTTGGTGCAACAATGAGCAGGGGAAAAAAATAAAATAAATAAATGTATTCCTATTTAGGGAGACAGTTTTTTCAAGACATGCTGTCTACACACACATACTCTTAATGCACATATGCACCCAGTGGAAAGATACTGACAGAAAAAACAGTCAAGTTACCTGTGAGCTTTCTGTTCTCCCCACCTAAAAGCAGACCTCAGCTAAGAGATCCTCAGTAGTACAGTTGTACCACAGAAGGAACAGGAGCAGACTGCAAGGTCGAACAGCAGAATTCCAACATACATCAGATGGTGGGGGATCGCTGCTCTGTAATTCCCCCTTCCTCTGGTCAGCCTCTGCCCACATGCCTCATTCACAGGAAGCTCCAATTAGTTTGGAGGCAGACTCCAGAAATTCTGTTAAACTGAGGCAACAGTTTAACAACAGGTGTCCAACCTGGAAACTTCCACTGAAAACACTCTTTTAGTTAAAAAAACCTTCCCAGTCTGTTTTTAAGTTTAAAAATATTTTGGTATTTCAGGATACTGTCTTAGCCATGTTGCCAACAAGTCTAGATGTCTTCCAGCACAACTACATCTCATGAAAAACATCAGTACTCATTCTATGCAATTTGTAAAAAAATGTAAACTTCCAGTGAGATTGAGTAAATAATAAGCAAAAATAATCAAAAGAAACAGAATCACAAAAATCTCAAAGTATCTCACAACAGGAATCTGGGGAAGAATATGACACACAGGTACATTACTAAGTACAAATGTGGGGGGCATTTGTACTCTTAAGAGTCAAAATATAAGAAAAACAAATATACCTTTTAGAAAAGTGGATACTGGAAAAGGATACAAATGATATAACAAGTAAGGCATTGCAATTACTTCTGCTAAAATGGGACTTGCTAGAATTAACAAGCCAGGGGTGTTTCAAGGTTACGACGCACGCCAGCATTGCTAAAATAAGATAACTTGTGCCAGTATACCCAAATAGGACAACCATTCCGTTAAATTGCTTTGAGTCAATTTAGCCTAAGGCACTGGAGTGGGAAAAACAAAATCTCAGTTTATGCTAAACAGCCTTTCCTGGACAGAAGTCACAAGAGCATCCAGACTGCCAGGTACGTTACTTCAGGCAACACAAGGTGTACATAGGCTATACAGCTCTACTCACATGACACTGGGAAATTTACAGACATAATACTGATTTCCATAACACATAAACCACTTGCTTTTTTGCACATTTATAAAAATAGAATATTGTACAATCCTGGCACTGTTATTAGAAGAATTAAAACATTTACTCTTCTCTTTAGATGAAGAAATTATAAAATGAGTCATACTCTAAAAATTACTGAAAAAACTTTAAGAAACTTAAGTTTTCAAAAACTTGCGCAAATAGGCATGCTGATACGTAACTGAGATGGCTCCATCTACTGGTTAAAATACACATTTCCTTTGTCCTGACGTGCTCTCTACTGAAGCAAATTTAACTCCCAGTGAAACAAGGAACTCGGAGGGTGCCAAGCACAAACGCAGACTCTTACACAGATAATCCCTTCTAATAACTATTGAGATATGCTGGTAAGGTAGATTTGGGATGCTTGCATAATTGAATGTTTATTTTTGGTAACACAAAAAGGAGCTTCTAAGATGTCAGGATTGACTTTTTATATTAGAAAGTTGTGGTTTAAAAAAAAAAAAAAAAAAAGTAGTATTTTCATCTATTGCTAATTGCTAAACTCCGACACACAAATTTAAGAACATCGTAAAATCGTCTGTAGAAGAACCAAATCTCATTTTCCATTCAGACATTTACTGATCCACAGGATCAAGTAATCTGTGATTCTTTTCTCCATCTGCTTATTTACAAAAACCTTATTTGACTCTCACTATTCTTATCACAGTTTCAAAGAATTAGCCAGACAGCTAGTAAAAAACCTGAAATGTCTCTAAACTTTATCTTTGCAGAACATGCTATAGCAAAAACAGGACAGTATTCTTTAGAGACCTTCTCTAGCTAAATTCAAGTATATTTAAGTTATACTTTGTATTTTATCAATCACTAGTAATAGAGCAGTTCTATTTAGTAAGTACTACTTCAGGGCCACTGAAGATCTTGTGTAACAACAGCCTTGTGTAAAGGAGATGAATATTCACAAGTCAACAGCAATCGTGGTGACATGTCAAAAAGTCAACTATAGAAGCAGATCAATCAAATGGCTTATAAGGCAGGAACTACTCAACTTGATACACCTACAACTTATTTTCAACTGCAAATAGAACTACTGCAATGAAGCCTAATTAAATTTCTCAACTAACACCTGAAGTTTTTGACAGCCACGATTAACTTTTTAAGTACCCAATAAAGATTGCCATCCAGAGATGATCAGAGACATTGCCCATAGCCCACCACAAGTTGTACAAGGTATGCACCTTACCCAAACAACACAACACAGAAAAGCAGCTTGTATTTCAAAAGTCAGAGATTCAAGTTTGCACAGTTATCAAGCTAGTAAAATTCTCTCTCATCAGGTCCATTTAGCTAGTGCACTGCCACACCAGTATAACTGTATTGCTTTAACTTGTGGAGAGCATGTGTTCAGCCAGACACCACAAACTTGCGGGGGAGGAGAGTTTCCTGCACAGTCCTCAATTATGCAGTACAAACATACTCTCAGTTACCCTTGTCTGGCCATGAAGAGAAAATACAAGTTCAAGCTTACTATGTTAGTATGAAAAAAAATTTATGTGCACCAGCATAATATTCCTCAGAGACCTGTCGTTTCACTTACCATCACAAAAGCCACATGTCAATTAAGAGTTCAAATAATCACACAAAAGAACACTTGTCACTACTTAACTTTGAAAACAATGTCATCCAAGACACATGGAAAGATAGGAAGTGGTCAATTCTGTAAAACTTTGTTTTGCAGTACTGATGCTACTTACATTCTTACATATGAAGTATCACCAAGGTAAACGAAGACATAGAACACATTTTAAAAGGAATTGTTTCAATAACCACATAAGAGAAGTACTACATAGCTAGACAAAGTTACCAAGCTATCTGAAACGCAATACCCAGAACAAAGCTTAGTTCAGAAACCACGTATGCCAGTCCAACTACCAACAAATACCTGGGTTCTCCTTTGAAATTAACTCATGAAAATGAAGGTTATATTTGAGATTTTTCTTGAAAAAGTACTTCGTGTTTTTCATTATTGAACTGTTGAAGTTGTAACTACCAGCAGATTCTGACAGGATACTTCTCAATTTGTGCATTTTTTAATTTCAAGTGGCTCTGACATCTGTTACCCCAATATTCCTATAAGCCTTCACAGGTTTTGTTATGGATCTGAGAAGCTGGAGTACCAGACACTATCCTGTTCATTACAATGACACATCAATACAAAGGAAAGGACAGACCCGTTGAGGCAATGATGCCTCTTGGTGAAGTGGGCTGTACCTGAAGAAGTCTTGAAATGAAGCCTGAAGTGAAAGCCCAAAGCTGTCACTGAAACACAACCACTGTAGAACAGGAAAGTCTAAAACCCACTTCATACTGTGCATGCACAGCTGTTAAAGAAAAACAAAAACAAAACAAAGAAGAAAAAAAAACACACAGTAGCCAACCATGACGCCACTTGAGAAAAAGCACAGGTACACCAATGCCCTCTTCAGTGAGATACCACTGACCATATAACTGTAATGCTTTCATCAGGGGAGCCAGAAGGAGAAACCTGGAAATATACCCTTGTCCAACAAGAGTCACTTTCAGTTCTACCACCATCTACAGTAGAACAGTGATAAAACTAGATTTGTTTCATTGAAAGAAAGACACAAAGAAACATATACCCATTAAGTAGCCATACTTTGTAGTCCAAGACCTCGATGAACCTTTTATGATATACATGAAGTAGTGTCAAATACTGAAGCAGAAGTTTTCAATTTTTTAAGAAAACAAATATTTTGAAAATGTTATCTGCAAAATACCTAGAGACAGAATAGCAATATATGTTCCTTTGAATGCTTACAGCTGTTGCAAAGAAACCCAACAAACTATCCAGTTATGTACATCAGCATGACAAAAGCTAGAAGGTAGAACCAAGATCACTGGTACACAGTATCGAGCATTTTAATACCATCACTGTCGCAGCCAAACTCACCACTGTACAGCAACGTACTAACACGCTCCTCTCCTATTTAAACAAGACAAAAAAGAATTACCATAAATTGAGAGAAGAGGAGAAACAGGACAAGCATACAACTCCTCTTTAGTTCTCTCACAACCTCCACTGTTGCTCATCCATTTACTAACCTCTACGTATCTGTCTTCCAATGCTGGTCCAAACTCCTTTTAAGTCCACAAAAA
>NW_009952263.1:4128543-4130912 GCF_000747805.2 Chaetura pelagica | reverse complement strand
CAAGGAAGAGCAAAATCCTTTTGTCTTTTCCGAACCTACCACCTAAGTCTGATTTGACTGTCTCCTCTTCTGTCTTCATTTGCTCTTTCCACAGGAGTTTTATAGAGCCTTTCCATATCACTGTCCCAACACCTCTACTAGGCTACAAGTTCTAGCCTGTTCACAGTAATTTCTCACCCAGGAACATCTAGGAATTCGTATCGTCACCCTTCAGTGAACCTTTTACAATAATACTGTTGTTTGTTTTTTTTAAGATGAGGGCCAGAAGTGCTTACAGTACATAAGGTCTTCTTCCTATAGTATCCTCTAGTCATCCCAAACATTCTGACCATTGATTGCTTTCTGTTTATAATAACTACATTAGGCATTTCCTTCACCTCCCCCTTCCAACTTCCATGTACACATGGGCACCAAGCAGTTTCCTCAAAATACCAATGTCCTAAACACTTGATGATTCTCTTCTTTAAGACTTGAACTAAAATACAAAACAAGGAAAGTTAAAGGGTACTATACACTTTTTATGAAATAAAACCAGTGGGGGGAGAGCTGATTGAGAGAAGTGCTTCTCCATACAAGCACCACCAGAGCTTATTTGTTACACGTCTAATCCTGCACAAACACAGAACCCCTTGATTTACCAACACTGGAGGAAGGAAGATGTCCTGGTTCAAGCACTAGGGAGTTCTTTGTTCAATCACACTTTTTTTTTTTTTTGTATTTTAAAGCCTCATTGGTGAAGTTCTAAGATTTGATGCACACTTTCTACAAAGTCCTTTCATCTTACTGAGATGCTTTTTCCAGAAAAGAACTATGCACACATAAGCAGTTTCAGAAAGCACTGCTAGCAGGAAGGTGGTCTGTATTAACAGGAGCACAGCATTAGAAAAAATAAATCAAGTTGTATTGTCAAAAATACTCATGTTTTGGATTTGGTAACTTTCATGAACAAAAAAAAAAAAAAATCATCCCTTGCATAGAAAAGCCACAACAAATCCAATATTGCTACACTACGTTTTGCCCAAAGATCAGAATGCCCTGTATTTCTTTTGAGCCATTTACTTCATGAGTTTTCCCTAAAAATGCTTTTTTTTCTGGTTCCGACCAATTTTTCTGTTCTCTCACTTTTCTAACCATTTCAGTTTTGTCTCAGCTGCAGTTACCTCCTGAATACACCTCAGCACTAAGGCCAAGCTTCCGACTAGGTGTTGCTGCTGCAAGGAAACCCACCTTGGACCACACCACTGAGTACCTCTGTGCAAAACACCTACAAAAATGACCATGCAGGAGTATAGCAACTTATGCATCTGTCCCAAAAGCCCCTAGTTAATTCCTGTTACAACACAATTTAAGTGACTCCTGTCAGGCCTGACAAAGAAGCACTCAGGATACACTGACTTTCATGAAGTCTACAATCCTTTTCATTTCGATTCACCTGAGGGTAACCATTAACATCTTCCACTGTAACTCCATATACACTTGAAGCTCAAAGCTTTTGCAACTTGCTCCACACAGCCTAGCATCTCTTGAATAGATGGGAGTACTCTCCTGCCAGCTAAGAAAAGATACTTCCTACTAAGAGGCAAGGTAGTTTTAACACCAATTAAACCTATCAAGCAGTCTGCTCTTATCAAGAATTCATCTTGAACGGGCTAACATGAATTGGGAGTATGCCTTTTTGGGGCAGAGGCAAGAGAGTGGAGAAACAGTCTAGAATAGATCTACAAAACCTTCAGAGGTGAGCCCATACATTAATTTTTGAAAGCAATATACAAAACTAGTAAGAACCCTAGGAATTTGCAAAATTCATAGACCTCTGAGCCACAAAGCTACCAACACTCCTAACAAAGGAAAGACACATTAAACACACTGATGTCACAGGAAGCTAGCACTTCATTAGACTGCCAATTTTATCAAAGGTGACTCAAATCTCCCCTTGAAGAGTAGCGGAAAGATGGTGAAAACACATGTTTTCAATGTCGTATTTCTGTCCATCACAGAATCTTCGTGACACAAACTACACATCCCTCCTCTTAAGGCACTGAAAACCAGTTCCTGTGCGACACCTTTTCGGAAAAGGCCTTGAAGGAGGAGAACATCAGAGGAAGGGCTCAGAGGCTCATTAACAAAATCCAGACCTTGAGTCATCTGAAGGGAGGGGAAATTACAACTGTGGAACCACATGTATTTTTCAGTAGCACAGGAAGTAAGGCAACACATGTCTGGTGCACTTAGCCACTGGCTCGGGAAGGAAATTCACCCAAGCTCCGCAGTTTTATCCATCTCCCCCCCCCAACAACGCTCCCGTCCCCCTCCTCCCCGAACCCCAAAACCAGAAACCCTCCGGGGAACCGCATCCCCCACCGGACCCG
>NW_009952263.1:4082724-4127328 GCF_000747805.2 Chaetura pelagica | reverse complement strand
TTTTATTGGAAAAAAGTAACCAAAGTGATTCGCTGTTTTCCAGAAATAATGTTATTTGCCCTTGTATAACTATTCCAACCATCCTTTATTCAGAAGGCGGGGGGGGGGGAGCATCAAGGTTGTGCTTTTGGCTGCCTCCCTAAAGCTTCACTCCAGTAAAAGTTTTCCGAAAGAAACGGCTGTTTGTTTACGCTTGTCCGGCAGAGGTAAGTTTTGCCTTGTCTGCCTCTGTCAAGATGACACCTTCCCTGGACACCCTCGGCTCTAAAACACCTTCTCCAGGTAGGGCTGAGGATGCACCCGCAGAGCAGAGGAGCTGTTGTCCCTCCTGCTCCCTGGGCTCTGTAACCTGCGGACATGGGCCCGGGGCTTTAACTACACCGAATACTCGGGGGGGGGGAGTTTAGAGCTGTGGCCTCTTTTTCCACCCTGAAACCCTGCCCGGCCTGACTAGAAGGGCAACCTCCATCTGCCCAGGAATTCTGAGTTGTGCATGAAGCTCTGAACCCCTAAACGCTACGAGTTGACGCACAGGGCACAGATGCCGCGCAGCTCCACAGCGTGTGCAACACAGCCCAACCCGGCACCACTTCTCGGATGTTTTGGACTTTTTTGTTAACAGTGCAGCATGTGAGCTCTGAAAAGTGTCAGGAAGAAAACATCGGTGACTCCAGTGCAGGCCCAGTCCCAGCTTGTCTTCTGAAAGCGACAGCGTCTGGACGGGTCACTTGGAGAGAGGCACAGAGGTTTCAGGATCAGGCTGGGATCACAGGAGACAGAGTGTGAAAGGGAAGGCAGGCTGACTGACACAGGTGTGACATGGTCAAGACAGATCAGACAGATCAAGGGGATCAGAACTAGACTGGGTCTCAAACAAGCCCTCTCAAACGGAGAAGAGAGCAGCTGGTCTTATCAGTAGCATTAGAAGCAGCAAATCAGAGGAATGCGTGCATCAGCAAACACCCTGCTGGACTAAGAACACTATAAAAGGAGGCTCTGCAGAGCCTGTGGACAAAAATGTAAACCTGGCTGTAGAGGCAAACCAGGCCTCTCCTGCCGCCTACCAGCAGGAGGCTTAGCACAGCTTTGGAGACCCGCTTGCTTTGGAGGCTGGCCACAGGGCAGCGGGAGGCTCTGAACCTTCACCCGAGTGTGGGCAAGAAGAGCTGGTTGGTGGCCAGTAGTCCTCTCTGTGCTTTTCAGGAAAGGCACTGTCAGAGGCAGATCAGTCTGCAGATGAAAATAGTTCACTGGTTCTCCAAACAGAAGCAGATGTCCTGCGGGAACAGCAGCTGCACACACTGTTGGATGCCGTTGGGCACAGATACGATCCTGGCCATAAGACCAGAGCTCCTGACCCATACAACTTGGAGGAAGCTTTCAAATGCATGACTTGGCATGGGTCTACACCAGGTCACTATAACCTGCACTTTGAGGAACGTATCATTAACGTAAGCTACACCTGCCCAGTTGTACTGAGGAGATGAAATAAGGCGAGCTGTGTGGAACTGATTAAACAGGGAACAATCTTAACACACTCTCCAATCAAAGATTATGACCCAGATAGGGTCTCAGCTGAGTTTTAACAGATAAAAGACAGAAATAAAGCACTGTGCGCAAGCTCTACAAAAAAATAACCTAGATATAAAGTGGCTTGATACACCTGCAATATAACTGTTACCTATTCTATTCTGTCCTTTCCTCTTCCAGGAGCAGTACTGGCAGAATTTCAACTCAGATAAACCATTGAAAATTGTCTTGCACTGGGCAGCATGGGTGTAATGGGGAGGATGGAATTGTAACTCCAGGTCCCACATAATTAGTCCTAAATAGGTGTCTTAAGAAGCAGATCACAGAGGTCCTCCTTTGATATTAGCATGTACACAAATCATCTTCATGAGCACAGAACTTCTCCATTTTCTGGGGAAACATCCCAGAGAACAGTAGTATCTGTAAGTAGGGACTTCCCATAATGTGTAGTAAAATAGAATATTTGGTGAGGTTCCTCAGAGGACAGCAGACAATGTTTCTAAAATCTCAGCGTGAGAAGAATGTTCAGTCCATCAAAAAGGAACCTGCAGACATGAATGTCAGTTAGGTGTTGGCACTAAAGCACGTTCCTTTTCCATTATCCTCTTGAGCTCTGAAGAGGCTTCTGAAGGGGGATCTCTGATGATATGTTCTAGTGCTCCTTTCCCTGGCATCAGAGAATACCCAACAGACAAATCAAAGCACAGCAGAGCAATAGGGCCCAGTATTCATTCATCATACTTCCTTTGTCATTGTACACTGAGAACAATATCTCCAGGTGAACACCCAGTCATTTGCTGAGCTGAAAAACTTGTTTGCTTACTGCATTCCATCTGGTCAAGAGATGTATAACTATAGAGGAAAGGGCTAACCTAGCTTCCCCATGCTCTGCTGCCTGAAAAGAAAGGGATGCCTCTATTCACATCAGGTTGACCAGAACTTCATAATGTTTTCCAAAAGCTGTTGTTGAAAAAGAAACAGACCAACTTTGTCCATACAAGCATAAGTGCAACTGTCACTGACACACCAGATGACATATGGAAGGAGAAGGATAGGGCTCATATGGCACCGAAGAAGTGGATCATCAGTATTTTTAGTATGATAATGTACCTGGTCCACCAAGAGTGGCCTGATGGTGCTTTTCCTCCATTCCTCTTCCTCCCCTTCCTTCCCCCACCCCTTACACATTCTTGGACATGAATGGAAGAGGCAGAAATTGTTGGATAAGCCAGATTATGATTAGGAATTTCCCTGTCTCTTTAATGAAGAGCCATCAGTGTGTCCGCTTTACACTTTACTCTCCTGCTGTTTAATTTCTTGCAAATATCAGGCACTTACAGGGCTCAAAGGAAGCAAGTTAGGGGCTGATAAATGCACTTTCCATTCAGCCTGACGCCAGCATCTGATCCACTCCAGTCATCAGCTTTTCTGGCAAGTATGACCTTTGGCAGGAAGTTACCACAGACCTCACAAACAGGATGAAAAGACAGTGTTTGATGGGATAACTTCAACAGCCATCAGCTCTACTGAAGCATACTCTGTCTCAAGGCTTTTGTCTGTTAACACTGGTTGTTGTTACAGGCTGACATAATATCATGAATTAAAATATTGGCAGCTTTAATGATGGGAGTGTACCTGGGGCAGGTAAATCACAAGAGGACATTATTTTGGTAGCAGTAGTGCTCCCTAAAAAGAGCTGTAAGAATGGTGAAGGAAGAAACTGCTAGGAGTCAGTATTCCATAGTCCCTGTTATGTTTTCTTCCCAAGCAAAAATCGTTGCCATGGCTAGGACAGAGTCTCAGACTGAAAAGCCACAAATGGAAAGAGAAAAGGAGGGATGAGCTAGAGGAGCTCAGGAACAAAGAAGGTAAGGGCACTGGCCCTTCTTTCTCATTAGTGCATCTGATGCTGGCAGAAGACAGAAATTCAAGACATGAAATCACTGTGTGAGGAGGAGAGGGATGTAATATGCACACAACCAGTTCCTATAGCTGCACTAGGACAAAGAACATTTAAATAGGAGTCACAAAAGTCGAACAAAAGGAGTAAGGGCACAGAGACACAAATAGTAGTGCAAACAATCACAGGTGCAAAAAGAAACAGTCAAGAGAAACACCTGGGTATGGTGAGAAGACTGGCTCCAAGCAAAGAAGTGGAGTAAACTTGGGGAGACAGATGCTGATCTCTTGGGGATCAGAAGGAAAAGCAAGTATCAGATGTTAAAAGCAGGGTGAGAGGAAGAAGGAGTGATGAAAGAAATACACAAACTAGAGCTGCAAAAGGAGAAAGAGGCATTCTAGCCTAATGCTTTTAAAGACAAGGAAAGGGTCTAGGGAGATGAGAGTTCTCTGCTAAGAGGCAGAGTATAGCAAATTAACTAAAGAGTCTTAGGACCCTTGCCAATGTACTTTCTACAACGCCATTTTAAAAAATTATACTTTCTCCTATGTGGTCAAGTAAATGGTGCATTCTTTACATTTAGGTATCTGCTTGCCTGGTTCAGACTGCAAAAATCCAAAGGCTTTAGCCAATAGAGCCAGAAGATGTTGCATTTTGAAGATGAGTTCCATACAATACTTAATACTTTACAGAATTACCAGTTGCCAGTGTCTAAAATTGGATAGTGGAGATTAGTTGAAGCTCTTAATATTTGTTTAGTAGGCATCTGCAAAAGGATAAATACCCTTCCCCTTACTTGTCAAAGCTGTCATGAAAGTCAATGTTTATAAAACAACTAGATATATAAAGCTGAATGTGAGCAAAAAGCACAAAAGGAAAATAGTAGTTTTACCCCCACAACAGTAAATAATGAAGTATTGAATACATCGTAAGTCTGCACAACTAAGATAAAACACCATTAAGCTGTTCATTAAGTAAATGTTGTCATATTTTTGTGCTGAATGCAGTAAGAATGGTCTCGTAAAAAAAAAAAAAAAAAAAAAAGACAACAAAAACACACACAAAAAAACCCCTCCAAAGCAAACTAACAAAAAAAACCAAAACACAACAAACCAAGCAGACAAAAAAAAAAAAAAAAAAAAAAACAAACAGAAAACCCCAACCAACAACTTGAAGCAACTGCACAAATGAAGATCATCTCATAAGGCACATGAACAATAGGGTCAAATAAAAACTAATAGCAACCTGCATTCTGGCAGATCCTAAATGAAGATTTGCAAGTGTTGAGTGCTCTCTCTGCACAGTCTGTGGACGTAATATTAAATGCAAAATTGTGACAAAATATTTATTGTATATTAATGTGGTCAAGGATCAAAGTTTTGCTTCTTTCTTTCCAGAAGATTTGTTGTTCTATGTGGTTAATAAATTCTTAAGAAGAAATAATCACAGGCCTGAGGAGTTCATAATCTAAAGCTAAGAAAAAAGCAGATTAGAGGACAAGTGTAGCATGTTTGAGGTATACCAAAATTACCAAATTCCAAAGTTGAGGCGTAATCAATACCTCTTCTAAAACCACTTCTGTTGTGATTGCCCTCAAAAGATATTTCAGTGTAAACAAAACAGTGATGTCACCATCATTACAGTCACTAGCTTGAATGAATACAGGTTCAGATGAGTCAAGGAGATTTGAAAGGTATAAAGCAAGTCAAGACAGGTTACTTAGGAAACAAAATCACTTCCACTTCATTTTCTCCCCTCAATTCTCCTGTCTTTTGTAAGATCAGATGTCTTTACATTTCTTTTTCCTTCCACATAAAGAGGAAGAAAAATACACATTTTAAAACAGATATGTATTTGAGCTGTTACATAGTTCAAAAAGAGTTTTTAGTCCAGGAAAATTTGTTTCAATTTGTCTCAAAAAAAAAAAAATAAAAAATCTACTGCTTAATAATTTTCTGGTATGTCACAATATTGAAATCAGTACAGACCTCTGACAGAAAGAAAAGATTTACTAGCTCCAGTGTGCAGAACCTGGCCATTTTAGAAGGTACAGTCAGATAATACGAAAGGTATCTATTGCTATGTATCCCTCTTTAGAACCAGCTTTACTCATAGAGAGTACGTATCTTATCTAAGTACAGTAACACAAATGAAGAATTTGACAAGCAACAGTAGAAGCAGCAGACTTCAAATACAATTTCCCATTAAATTTCCAGATGTGAAAATATAGGCGTGATTTTTAACACAAAATTGCCTTTTTTTCCCATCCAAGTTGTGTGCAATATCTCAAATATAAGAAATTTCGGCCCCCTATATAGAAAAGCAGTGAAATCCATCCTCAGTCTTTGTCATGTGTTCTTCTTCATCATATGGACTTCATCCAGTACTTACTGGATCAGGGCACCAACTCAGCATCACCATGGCCAGCTTACTGCAAGAGGAGGCCTTCTGGGCATTCCACCTTCACATTGTTCAGCTTTGTGGTAGTCATATTTACTTTTTCCCTAGGATAAAGAAAGGAGCAGTTGTTTGACTTCAAAGACAACATTGGTACAATTTAGGCTGGAAAATTTTCTAGACACCAGAAAAATTAAAGCCTAGGGAACTCTCTTCGGAAAAGTCTTGGGCAACCTTGAGAAAGCAAGAAACTGCCTAGTTTAAGATAGACCTTGAAGTAGCCATTAAGGATTTTAGCATGTAAATGCCTGCAGTAGGAGAGGACTCTTCCAAGAAAAGCTTCTAAGAAGTTGTTTTCAATCTTGTGGTCTCACACATTTCGAAGCTGCACTTTTTCCTTGTTATCTACATAGGCTCTCAGTGTAGTGTTCTAATCTCACCCATGCAGGCCTTCACATCATCAAAGCAATCAGCACCCTTTATTACAGCACTATTTAGCCTGAAGTCCCAAGTTTAACCTTTAACCTGTTCCTCAGCCAAGGAAGGTTAGTCAACTTCTGTAAAAAATGTTCACATACACAGAAGGAAAACAGCAAATAAACACCAAAGATATTAATATATCTTGTGTTCCAGGTAGAAGAGGTAAATTGTGCAATAATATGGGACATCAAATCTCTTTTCCTATAAGGCTCTTTAGACGATCATATTCTTCCCACACAATTTCTCTTCCATCACCCCAGGGAGTTTAATCATACTTGTTGTGATGAAAAGCCAACTTCTAAATGAGTTTGGACACCCTCTGGACTCAGTTCCAAAACGCCCAATTAACTACATGCCAATTATCTACACACAAAATGCCTTCAGAGTTGGCTTTTCTATTTCACAACATTGTACTGCAAGGTCTTCACTCAGGATCTGTTGACTATACCTTTAGAAACAACAGAAACATCACCTGCATTAACACAGTTTTCCTTTCTTTCAACAATCAGTTTAAACATAAAATTGTGGCTCTTTTGACTTTTTATCAGTAGACCCATTCTTTACTCAGTGTGCTATCATTAGCTTAATTTTTGTTTATGAAACTATGTAACTGGACTAAAAAAAAATAGATGCTACATTTATGCAATCACTTACCTCTCCAAATTAATTATCTTTACTACATACTAAGTTTTCAATTTGCTCTTAGTGGTCTTTGCTTTCTGACCAACATCATAGCCAAAAAGCATGACTAACTTCAGATACTTTTCTTCTATATTTGAGAAGTTTCAGTTCTTGGGAAGCAAGACACTTAGGGTACTTAGGTAAAGAAAACAGCAGCATTACAAAGTCATAGCCATTTAACATTTAAATAAATCATTATAATAAATCAAATCACACTAAAATATTATCTAATTACAGGTTGCAACTTAAGTGTTTTACTGAATATGATCAAATTTACAAAACATTGCCTTTTCCAGTTCTTCTGTTCAAGCATAACCCTGTGTATTTCTATTTTCTCCAGAAGAGTTAGGAAACCTTTATTTTAAAAGGAGAATAAAGCAAGAGGATTGGACTAAGCAAGAACCTACCAGTAAGACAGGAAGGCAACTCTTTCACTCCTGTCCTCCTGAGACAGAACAGATTTGCATGTTGTTTCTAACACAGCATGGAAAGGATAGTGAAAAATGTTTTTGATTATTAAGGACATGACTGATGCAAATGAGGTTACACATCCTACTAGGCACAGCTTTGTGATATTTTGGGGGAGGAAGTGGGTGGCCTACTTTGCTTCCTCCCTCACTTAAAGAGAAATACTTACTGCATGGATCATCATCTCCACTGTATCTGGTTTTCTGGCACTGATACAAGAGCAGGGGTATCAGAAACATTTATTTACAAGTCAAATTCATGTCCCACAGTTTGTTATGTTGTAATTAACTTTCAGATGACAGTGCTGCTAATGAGCTGTATCTATTCCCTAATGCAAATCAGATTAGGAATTACTGACGTTATAACCTCCTCATGAGAGGACTGTTGTCAAAGTTCCTCATGTAAATGCAACTGCTAGAAAGGTCAAGTTTCCTATCTGAGACTTTTAAAGAATGAATACCATAACAAAATTCCACATTAAGAGTCTCAACTCAAAAGGAGAAAGAATCAATGGCATATGTAGCTGCATTGTTCAGGAGATAAAGTGATTACACCACAAATCCAGAGATTACTGTCCCTCTGGATATTTTTCTTAGCAAAGACAAATCACCACTAGATAGCACAAAACAAACATACTTTCTAGGTCCTTGCAATCTGATGTATTCTTGTATCTTTTTCTTAAGGAAGAAGCATTCATCAGATTGTTCTAAGAGGTGGGATGTCCACAAAGGAGTCTAGAAAAATCAGAGCAGTTGAGTATTTTCCTAAGCCACTGCTCAAGTGCACTCTTTTTCTTGTTGTTTGGGACTTCACGCATGTGCTTTCTATTCTAATGACTTGTTCTATTTCCAGTCTCAAAATCAACGAGGCACAAATCCCACCCATCAGGCAATTTGAGGCAAATAAGCTAGGAGGGTTAGAGCTAGAAGAAAGCAGCCAGAAATGAGAATGGCCAGCTAAGTAAAGCAAGGTACAGCATGACCTGTCTCAATTCCTAAATTGCCTGTACTTCAGTCTAAGAGGATTTACTGAGTGAGCTGGCAGTCTGCTTGGAAGTGATGGCCCCAGGCCATCACAGTGGAAATGGAAACTGCTACCTGCACTTTCGGTGCTATATGACATAAGTTCTTATAATATTTATGAAAGTACGGATTTGTAAGTAAGTGCTATCCAGGACAGTTGTTCTGTCCACAAATGGAATGCATGTTTCTGCAGTGCTCTGGTAACTGAGTAGGAGTCAGGTTACATCCCATCAGCCAGCTGGGAAGCCAAGTTTTCCCTTGTGATTGCGAACCACCAAGTTGTTTTTGGCAAGATACAAATAGCTGTGTCCCTGACAGACATCTAGGCACTGAATTTCCAATTATGGAGAAGCTGCATTTAATAGTTTCAGATCTGAATTACGGACTTCACCTTGATTCAACAGCTATTGCAAAACAATTTACCTGTCAAGTTATAGGCCAATCTGGGAAAAAAAAATATACATAACTTCAATGAAAGTTTGCTAATATGCTTGCATTTGTCTAGCAAAGGACTAAAATGCTTATAGCCAGATTACACAGATTTTCAGTTTTAGTAAAATGTAATTCTTTTATCTCAAAAGTGATTTTTTTTTTGATTGATTGTATTAATGGGGAAAGAGGTGAGAAGGCCATTTGGAGTCTATCCATATAAAAATTTAGACATAAAAGTTAAATAAATTCTTGGACTTCCTTCCTCTGAATTTGCAAATTTGAAATTTTATTCTATCTTCTCACCTTCAGAAATGACTTGACTGCACTGACACATTCAGCTTCCACATAAGTGCCTTCAAAATTCCTTTGCACTATGAGTTTCATTTCTTGTTTACTTCTTATTGCAAAAAAAAAAAAAAAAAAAAAAAAATTTAAAAAAAATTGTTCTTTACAGCTTTACAAGTACATGAGATAGACCACACTATCTTTGTGCTGCTAAAATGCTCTCTATACTCTCCAAAATCCTTCTTCACAAACCTACTTCTTTACTATGGTCTATTTTAAAGGTGTACCATAGTTGGACAGTCTCAAAATTCCTGTTCGATAATAGAAAAGTCAAATTTCTTGGAAGTCAAAGCTTTTCTCTTTATGCTTATGAAACTCACCTACCACAGAAAAAAAGCTGCATACACAACATTCACTCAGGAATTAATCCAAACTTAACTTAGTAAAATCAGATATTGGGTCATTTATGAAATACGTTGTGATTGCTATTTATTTAATACTATTTACTGACTATTTTTCTGGAGACTTTCTATCTGCAAATGTAGTTCAGTCTGTTAGATTTCATCTTCAAAAGACTTGAAGTAGAATCAACAGCTAGAGAAAGTAAGTTTAAATAAACAATAAGAAAATGCAAAATAGGTGGAAACAGAAATTGTGGACATGGGTTACTTGGGAAAGAGATTTACAAGGCACACAAGATTTCTTACATCTTTTAAACTGGACTACCTAATCTGAAATGTTTTATGTCTGTAACCAGATGTCTGTATTGGTGGCTAGATTGCCACATGTGCCAAATGGGTGACAGTGGTTACTCTAAAATTTAAGAAAATCTACGCTCTGTTACTTTACGTGTAACAATTTAAACGTCAAATTGTCAAACCTGGAAAAAAAAATAAGGAAGTTGATCTCATTGACTCTCATTTTAAGTCAGCTGCCAGTTACAAAACTCCTGCTTACCAAAGTAAGTAACTGTTGCAAAGTAACTGTTGCATCCGCTAAACTATTCCCAGTCTAAAGTACAAAATAAAGCAAGGATCCCTGCGTTACTCCCTGAGGTGTGGTGTTGTGCAGGGAACGTACCTCATTTGGGCTCATTGTTCAGTGTACCTGCAAGAGACGCATAAAATGTTAAAAAATGCTGTACCCGATCAAGCCGTATCTCTTTATGTTCCATATGTGGCTTCTGACACAGGCACACTCCAGAGGCTTAGCAAAAAAAAAAAAAAAAAGGAAAAGAAATAGAGCAATTTTAGAATGATCTTTCCTATGGTACATCCTCCCAGTTCTCAGCAAGCAGTGTAGGGATCTCTTAGGCTGAAGGCTGTCTTCAGACCACCATGTTCAAGAGCTGCCAATAGACAAATCAGCCATGACTTTCTCCAACACATACTTGAATGATTTCATACTTCTGCTCATCAAGCAATGGTCTTTTGTGCACAAACTGCTTTGTAACTGAAGAAGTTAAGAGCTCTCTCTGAAGTTACAAGAAATAGCCAATATCCACTTCTTGCATATGTTGCCCGTATCACAAGTGATTTTGTAAACCTCTGTCATTTTATGTCTCTGAGGAAGGGGCTCTCATTTCCTAGGGTAGACCTAGGTCACTATGGTCCCTCTTTTGCATGAAACCCAGTTTGTACCACAGAACCCCTATCCCCATCTCCAGCTCTACTGTACTCAGAGGCACAGCTGTGTACAGTACTGAAACTACAGGTGGCTAATGTTAACATATCTTCTCTTGATTTGCCATTCCTTTCCTAATAATTCCTAACATTCTGCTGGTTAATTTGCCCATCACTGAACACTGAACTCACTGTTCCACAGCAGCATCCACAGTGACATTAGTATTATGTCCCTAGTAGCAATAGTAGCTAGAAGTAGTGTCTCTGAGACAGATCAGCAGACTCACTAGTATTCTGTGAAGAGTTGCACAGAACTGTGCACCTCTGGTTTTGATACAAATTTTCAGACTCTTTCATCTTTAAAAAAAAAAAAATAATAAATTTTAAAAAAATCACTATCCTGGCTTAAGCAAATATTTTTCTTTTTATTTTTCTTTTCCTTTCTCCTTTTCCTTTTCCTTTTACTTTTTTTCTGCCCTCATATTTATAGTTCTAATACTCCAACACTATTTGAATGTAAACACTCAAATACATCTAATAGAAGAACATCTTGGCCTGGATGTAGGAGGGGTAGAAAAAGACAAATACAGTCTCTGCTGTTTTATTCTTTCCTGGACAAGATCTACTCAGAGCAAAAGTCTCCCTTACTAAAGATTTGCAGCTTGTGTAAATAATTTTGGCTATCCAGACTTGACTGCATCTGTGTCAAGCAGTCCTTGTATAGCTAAGAAATAACATTATATCATCTAAAAACTGTGCAGGGAGAGACAGACAAAAAAAATAAAAAATAATAAAAAAATAATGCTGACCAGACATGAGTCCATTCTGAACTGAATGAAACTGGCACATTAACATGGCCACACAATCTCAGACAGTTGTTTTAATTTTGTGACTCTCCTTTGACTTTTACGACAGGTGCCATTTCTAGCCAAGAAATATTCTTATTTTATTCATTCTCAATTTCTGGATCTTATTCAGCACTAGATGTATGTTAACAAACCCATATGAGACTTCCCAGTTTAAACTGCTACCACCTTGATGAACTCTGAAGGCAACAGGCACTGTCAATGGTTGGGTATTTCACCTTATCTGCCCATCAGCATGTGTCTTAACCTTTTATTTATATTGTTCTGTCAAAGTAAAAACATATGGAGGCAACTCTTTTTATCCATGTGGTGTGGTTTGGAGTGCTTCTGGCAATTTCATTTTTAATCAGTCCTGCCTAAGCTGTGAGTAGAACATCCACTTACACCAGCAGATACAGAAGTTAGGTTTACACATTCAGTTCTGACTAAGTACAACCAGTGGTTTTAAAATACATTTTGTTCCCTAAGTGCAAGGTACAATAAGAACATACAGTCTTGTAATCATTATGCACATTCATATTTTGCTCTGTGTAATATGAAATTACTACAATAGCTGCAGAGAAAAACATTCCAGAAATCTAGCATACCAAAATTGTCTGTATAAACAAAGTTTCTAGGATTTGATTTCTCAGATAAAATACAAAATATAATGACAGTGGTAGGGCCCCTAGTTTGGCCTCTAGTCTCAGACTCTCCAAGATATTTAAATGTTACTGTTGTACTGCATTGTAGTCAGAAATTTGCACGCCACCTTCTTCTCCATTACAGTTTCATTTGAAAGAAAAACAAAACACTACTCAAAATGGTTGTTCATTCAACACTAACATCAGTTCAGTACAGCCCTGCACAAATCTTCCAATACAGGATATGGCTTTCTTTGTTTAAGCTTCTAAATTAGGTTATATAGAAACTTATTAGAATTTATATCACCCACCCAAAGCCCTGTACAAACCCTTAAGCTCTGCAAAGTGTAATACAAACCAAAGATAGAAGATTGTAGAGGGAAATAAAATGCCAAACATATGCTTCATAATTTGCCAAGAAAACTGTAGATAAAAATAAAGCTTGGAGGTTAACTCTAGTGCTTGGCTGCAGGAAAGCTTACTTTGCTGAGGACTGGAGTTTAGAATAACTCCCCAAAGAACTCCAGCACTAGTAGGAACAGACTGCAAGGACTTACATTATTTAGAAAACAATTCCTTCTAGAGCCAGAAAGATTAGCTTCCAAGTGCCCATCTGGCTTTCTCTTTTCTCAGTTTTTGGTTAAAATATAATTATTTTGGCAATAGTATTTTTGGAGAAGAGGCAGAGTGGATAAAAATGGTTCCATCAAAAAAGGACAACTTTGTGACAGAGATTATAGATTCTGTTACGTCTCAGAGCAGGAGCAACGATAATCAGACATTTCTGGCTACCACACATTCCCTCTGACTGCAGAGGGAAAGGATTTTCCCCTGTGAGAAGCTACACCCAAAATACCTCAAATGTTTTAGTGTTTCACTGCCCCCTCCAGAGACAAGTTACAATCCTAGTGCTTATTGCTACTACCAAGTTTCAAGTTTTGCACAATGTTCCACACAAGGGAGTATGTCCCACAATTTATTTCTACCACTGAAATACTCTGTTCAAACCTAGTCCCTGAGAGCGAGGCTGTATTAGCTGTTTGAAGAGCTCATGGCAGTAAGGAAAAATCAACTCATAACTAGTTAGACTCCTTCCCTTGCACCTATTTTTTCTCAGCATCAGAAGGCTGGAGTGTGGCGCCATAGCTATGTAATTTAACCTGAATCTGGGCTGCTGCAGTCCTGCACACTACCAGTTACCTCATTTGTGCTAGCATTGCTGCTTCTGCAATTGTTCAGAGAGGTGAGCCAGCTGAAAACCAATCCTAAAAAAAGGGATTAACTTTTGGCTGGCTCAGCCCTTGGAGGGTAGAGGACCATGGCAGCCCCCAGTAGTTCAGCTACAGTTGCTGCAATACTGCATCTTTATTCTCATCTCCAGTTTGCCCATCACATTAGACTGTTCTGTACCCTTCATCAGATTTTCAAACCAGAGCCTTGTGCTTTCCTCTTGCAGCTTCTCACAGTCAATCAGAGCTCCTCATAAGCATCCCCTAGCTATTTTATTCTTCCCCTCTAATCCCCCTGTACTTAACATGGATGAAGTTGCTGACCTGCAGTGACAACTTCCTATAAACACAGATCAAAGATATCCCTCTTGTTTACTTACCCTGCCCATTTGCAAAACTTGTTTATGTGATTGCAATCTTTGAGGTATGGGCTATGTCTGCGCTAGATACTGTACAAATACAGAAAAAAATATCAGCTGGAGATATAAGACAAGAGAAATTACATATCCTAGATCCCACAGAGCAGTCACTCCCAGACTATATAATGGGTGTATGAGCAGCCATACTTTCTGTGGTGGCACTGGTCGCTGTTGCCGTTACTACGACTGATACATAGCCCCCGAAAGAGTTGTGAAGTAAGGAGCACTTGTGATACTGCTGGGCTGGACACTACTAAGTAAACTAGCCTTTATGCATGCTCACTGTGCCTGCACTTCCATAGTTTAGTCTGAAGGAGGGAAACACATGGATTACTCTGAGGCTGAGCAGAGACAAAAAGGGTTCTATGATGAAAAGCAGCTAAAGCCACTACAGCTGCAGGTGTGTGTGCAGGAGCAGCAGTGACCCAAGCCAGCAGGAAATACTAGAAGGGAGAGGAGGGATTGTGATTTTCCTGTCATACTGTCTTAAGACCACAAACAGAGGCTCTTCTGCTCTGTCTTCAGACACATTTTCTAACCTTGAGCCCACTTTCAGCCTGGTTTAGCAAAGCAAGTCCACACTTTTCAGTTGTGATGAAAGAGCCCCGAGTGTCACCCGCATGCTGCTGACACAAGATGCCTCACTGCCTCCCAAGCTATTTCAAATGTCGAGATTCTTCAAGAATACCAAGCTCACAGGATGAAAAGGAGGTGACTCAGCACCACCAGCATGTTTTTGTCAGGTGATAAGTTAGGGACAAATCAAAGGCACTTCCTTCTCTCCTTCCTACATTCCTCAAGAAAGATGCATACTATGAATTTTTGGCAGCCCAAATTACCGTTGCTAGCAGGTCCAAACATGATTCCTGGTAGTAAAATCTAGACTGTGTTACTAAAATAAGACAGCAGAAACTAAGTACTCTTTGGACATACTTCGACAGTACATTGCCAGCACAAGTGCTACATGACTGGTCTTGGTAAGAGCAATCTTTGAGCAACTATTCCACAGTGTCTTTGTTCTTGAGGTAGTATCTACTTCAGTCATTTGCTGGAGCTCTACCACCCAGGAACCCAGACACCAGAACTTTCCCTCTCTTCTGCAAAGCCCATTTCCTAGCCCACCTTGTCACAGAAAATGTTCAGCTGAAAGCTGTATTGCTGCCTGCTAAAAGGTTCTTAGAATCATAGAATGGTTAGAGTTCAAAGGGACCTTAAAAATCATTGAGTTCCAACCCCCCTGCATGGGAAGGGACACCTCCCACTAGATCAGGCTGCTCAGAGCCCCATCCAACCTGCCCTTGATTCTTGGATCCCTTAGGCCTGTGGGCCTGTGTTGCCTCTCAGATCCCACAGCAGGACACATTTATATGGCTGCTGCAGCATGGAAAGGAAAAGTAGGTTCTGCTAAGAAACACACCAGGCAGGGGCACAGCAAGATCATGACTGAGAAGTGAGGAAAACACACAATCCAGGCTGCTCTCATCTGGAATAGAAAGGTCCTTGGCAAACTTGGCAACAATGTCACTGCAGTGTTGTCACTTGTGCTTTGTTAAGACCCAGGAGGAGAACTCTTGGCAGTGCCCACTGAGAGTGGATTTGAGAGATTGTCCCTGATGGCAAATATACATTGAGGAGAGAATACAGACTTCATGTACAACAGAAGTAACTCTGTCCTTAGTCAGGTTAAACCTAGACTTTGAAAGAGACACAGCAAGAGCAAGGGAAGACAGTTCAAGTGTCTCTGTAGCACACACATTTTGCACTTAGAAAGTCTGCAATCTACATTCCCCCTCCTTTTCAAAGTGTGAGAAAGGCCAACTTTTTCCAGAGGCATGTCCCATCAAAATAGACTGAAGGAAAGGACCAAGAAATTGCTCTGAGAAGCACACCAGGAGTCTAGCAGAGCACTGAAAGTGGCCCTGACACTGGAGAGTAGTGTGACAGCCCATGTGTAATATGCAGCTACATGCATTCCTACTGCACCTTGAATTAACACCTTTCATGTCACAGCTGTGGCAAACAGAGATTACACATGCGAGCTGTTCCCACAGTGCAGCTGACAGGCACTTGCTAACACAGATTTGCAAGTGCCCACACCCAGCTATGTTTCTCAATCAATGAATTTTGACAAGGTACTCACTGGATGGCATTCACACATCTTGCAGAATGAAAGATTAAATTTTTCAGACCCTCACAAAAGCAAGGACTACTCAGTCCATGGGTAGCTTGGTGCTCATAGCTTGCCTCCTTATCTGTCTCTACTGTACTTAAACCAAACTGATTGAAACAGAGGAAGTAAACACCTGAAAACTTTCCTCTATTTGTTTGTTGGGGTTTTTTTAAATATATGTGTTTGAAGACAAATTAGCATGTAATAATTGTTAGGCTTTGAAATTAATTATTACTAATGAAATATTTTCTGGTTTGTTACTGCTAAACTTTTTCTTTTTTTCATTTTAAATTAAGATATGATCAAATAACGTTGCAGGTCAAAAGTTAGCATCTTGCCACAATATTTAAACAAACATTTGACACAGTACATAAATATCAGTATATTAGAATCCTATTTGACAAAGCTTAAGTTATCTTATCAAGCCTCACCCAGTTTTACGGTACTGAATGTACCTGCAGCTATGAAGTCTGTTTAAAAATTACCAATAAATATCTGAAGATTCTGACCCTTCCACCCATCGTTACATTGCCCCTTACAGGCACAAAATATAGTAAAATAATGTACAATGGGAATACAAAATCTAGGCCTACTGGAGGCCAGTCAAGCTACTAAACTCAGCATCCTGTGCCTGTCTAGGTAGCAATGAAATCCATCCTTGCTCCTATCCAATGAGTCAAGGAGAGTTGTGAGACCAAAGTCTTTGCAATCATTATGCACACTGTCATGGTATCACTTTAAGCATATCGGTCTGAGGAAGAGGTACCTGCTTGCAGCTTTTTAAAAAGATCTGCACTTCCAAATATGTACTTCTGGACTCCTTCAGTGCTCAGAAAAACATCCCTAGAAAGCCATCCTACATCAGCAAAGTGCTCCCTCTTCCTTGTGCTCTGAGGTGAGGTCACACGCAGCCAAGGAAGGCGGGGCTGAGCTCTGCTGGCACACAAGGAAAACCATTATTTCAGAAACCCCTCTTATCTTTGGCACAAAATCTAGAATAATTACATTTAAGTGAAGGACATACTTCCCACCTGAGCAATGTCCCCTCTCCCTTAAATATGCATAGAAAAAGCAATGACTCGCTAATCAAGAGCTTTGCAGGATTTCAAGCTTCCAGAGTGTGATTACAAATTAAATTTTCTTGCATCAGAGAAACATCTTTTCCAAGCTTTAAGTTCTGCTGCTACTTCTGATCACTCCTAATGGGCACCTGGACTATCTCCCAGCAACATGTACTCATTGAACATGCAGTCCCAAAAGCACTAGTCCCTCTCCTGGACTGTCCCTCTGATAAAGGTAGTCCTAAGAGACACACAAAGGCACCATTTCTATTTAAATGGAAAGGTGGCAAGGTGACAAAGTTAAGAAGCAACGACAGATCATTTTTAAACCCTAGTGAGTATATGGAATAGAAAATCATTATTGCAATGAAAAACTTGGAAACTTGACCTTGAATACAGCATCTGCAGGATATGGAGCACAGTAAGAGTCCTGCAGAACAGTACTTTGGACAGTAGCAGGATGCTCTTCACAGTGCCTTGTGTATTTTGTGTTTGGGGTCTCCCATAATGATATATCACAAAGATCCCAAGCACAAACATGACAGCCAAGAAACCAAAGACCGTTAACTGTTCTAGATTTTAGTGTCAGACCTGGCTTTAGTCTCATTGGCCAAGACTGGTAACAGACATGAAGAAGAACAAGAAATTGAACAGTTGTCCTGTGTTAGAGTCGTAGAATTTGCTGAGTTGGAAGAGACCCATCAGGATCATCAAGTCCAACTCCTGTCCCTGTGTAAGGCACCCCAAGAATCACACCATGTGCTTGAGAGGATCATCCAAACACTTCTTGAACTCAGGCAGGCTTGGTGCTGTGACCACTTCCCTGGGGAGCTGGTTCCAGTGCATTCACTGTTTTATGATGTTGTACCAAAGTATATGGCTTTATGCTGGCAGCCCGAGCCTGTGTCACACAAATCACTACTGCTAGGTTGAAACCAACTTTCTGTTTATTAACTACTATGCATATAATATTTGCTTCTTGTGTTATCTTATTGAAACAGCTTCGTAGACATAGAAGTAATTTAATAACTCCTTATCAAAAAGCCAGGTTTTATCTTTCTGCTGTTCTTGCAAAGGATATTATTTTTGAAAATTAATCTGACCAACTATGGACTTCTCTTTATTTATTTCTATGCCCAGGAAATCATTTACAGTGAAATTATTTTCCTGTAAGTTTAACTGTTTTCCAACTTAGCTAGTAGATATGTTTATACCTAGAAAAAGATACCTTCTCCTATCACATAATTAATTATCACTATAACTGATTTTAATACAATGCATGATGTATATGGTATCTTTACACCCTAAGTGCTATACATGTTGGATATGTTAAGTATGCATTTTGAAAGTCATAAGTGCAAGTAATTACAATACTGTTTATCAACACTCTTGAAGAATCAGTATTGGACACACATTACACTATTTTAATGAGGGACAAAATAAAATTAATAGCAGTTTTGGACTTACAGCAATAGCTTGTTTCTAGAAACATGTATTTGGCAATGTGGTGATGCTGCTTCCAGCTGAAGGATAGGTGACTAAAGACTCATTAGAATACTAAATGAATAAAATCTATTAATCAGAGCAAAAGAGAGAGGATGCAAGGGACAAAAGAGACTGATGGCTTTCCATAAAATGTTTCGATTCTTGCTTTGATTTTATTTAGCTCTGTGGTTAGCTCTTGCCTAAGGAAAATTCTCTGATCGAACACGTCGTATCTAATGTTGGATACAGTAAATCTAATGCTTTGTGTGGAACACTGTTATTTTACCAAAAAGTTGCATCAAATCCTTAGCTAGTTCAAAGGGTGTATATGCAAGACATTATTTCCCTAGAGATAGGGCAATCCAAATAAAAGATTGTTTCTTATTCTTGGACCAGAAAGATAAAAGGCTAGTTTTGCAGTAACAGGACCTCTTAACATCAGGCCCATTTTACCTGACAGAAATTATTTGAAAGATTGTCAGCTTGATGCCTTAATTTAGGACAGCAAAATGATCACGAGAGTATCACCAAGATACTAACAATGGGTTGTTGTTTTTTTAGCTACAGGTGAATTTCCTTTATCTCTAAGTTTCCTAAGTTCCTCTAAGAGGAAATGAGATTTTATCAGTGTTGCTGTAGAAAATTCCATTCATGAGCATTACACTGACAGTCTCTATATTGCACACTATCCAAAAGGAATGTCCCATACACATATTAGCTCATTTACTGTGATGAATTGTAACTGCTTACAGAAGCACAAACAGCTCTGGGGGCCATTTGATATAAATTCTGCAATTGCTTAATTCAGTGCAGCTCAAATTACTTCAGTGCAGATATTTCAGATTTATATAAGCACAAATAAGTAAAATCAGAACTGGGAACCATGCTCAGCAACGTTTTCTCACAGTCCTACTTGCAGAAATAATTATTTGGCTTTTTCCTTTAAATGTATTTGGTAAGACTTAAAAAAACCTTCCTCCCTCCAGCACACACACACAGGTACTGCCACATGTTTTTTTCACATCTCACTTAAAGTGCCTTCTTGCTTTTAAGAAAGAAAAAAAGATGTGATTCTGTAATTAAAATTCTGGTACAGAGCGTCATTTTTGGCATAAACAGAGCAGCCTCAGGTTGGCATAACTTAAGCAGAATCCCTCTGCAGCGTTCAGAACAGACACTGCAGTTACCATGCTTTCCCCATGTCACATATTTATGATGCCTCAGGAAAATAAAACTAATAATAATAATAATAATAGTCATCATCATCAAAAAGCTGAGTACAGTGGTTCTTTTAAAATAAGTGAAAGCAGGTAAAAACATGTTCCACATAGAGCAGTGCCAAGCACAGTTCATTCAAATACAGACAGCAAACCCATTCACTCCTATTTCAGACTCCTAGTGAACTTTCACCTTCATGCCTATGAGCCATGCAGAGCTGCTAGGAAAATTACTTATCAGTACTTCTCAGTAGTATTTAACACCTATATCTTTTAAAGTGTCTAATTGCTAATCTGAGGAATTCAGGCAGCTGTGTATCTTTGAGGATCCAATCCTAAACTTCACTGAGTATCAGGTGATTCAACCTGAGTCATTAAACACATATTTGAAAAACATGCTGTCAGCAGCCCATCCTTACCAAAGTCCCAATACCAGATTTGGATTATTCACTCTGCCCCTTGCAATCCACATCCTAACATTTCCTGTAGCAGATAAATAAATTACTTACACTTCCAAAAAACTGGCAATTCTAACCAGCTTGCAAGTGGTAATTCAAAACGCAAGCAATTCCTTACTGGATAGCAGGTGAGCTGGGGCTTCACAAAGTGAATGCAACTTGCTGCATGTGGAGCAGAGGCACTGGCAGCACTTCCCCACTACCTGTTGCAGCACACAGCAGGAAGCCACAGTCTACTCAGTGCCACTCCCAATTCCCTGGTATGTTTCTCTTCCCGTGCCCTAAGGAGACAATGCTGCACAAAAGGGCCAGTAAATGGCAGCCTTGTACTAAACTGCACCACTGTTCATACAGACTTCTTATGAATTCTGAGGGGGAAATACTTTGCGCATTATGGTGTTTCACCTCTGAAAGGGCTATCAAGCACTGGAACAGGCTACCCAGGGAAGTGGTTAAGTCACCATCCCTGGAGGTATATTATTACCATGTGTAGATGTGGTACTTCAGGACATGGTTAAGTGGTGGAGTTGTCAGTGTTTGGGTTACAGTTGGGCTAGATGATCTTAAGGGTCTTTTCCAAGATAAATTATTCTATTATTTTATCTCATGTCTACTTCTAATGAACTTACAAAGTATGAGAGATGATAAAAATTATTAGACTTCTCATTATAGCTGGTCAAGGCAGCATCTTGCATATTGAGCACTGTATATCAGCTGCTATTCATTTATTTTTCATCCTTTATTCATTTTGGAGGTTTGAAAGCTTCACGGATTAGTCTCACATGCAAGATATACCATAGGAAGATGACAGAGAACCTTTCTCTGCAAAGTCATGAACATTGATTTTAGGAAATACCCTATATCAAGCAGATCATCACTGGTCACCAGAAAATATCCTTATCACTTTTACGGTGTAAATGCTAGGGATCTTCATAAAATTTTTATCTGAAATTTGAAAAAAATATAAGAAACCTACTCTTTCGCACTGGTCCATTATCTACAGTGATCAGCATGTTTCATTTTTGGGGTTGTCTTCAGGTTCCACAACTCTGTCTGCTGGAGCCAAGCACAGAGAGAGGGGATACAATGTTGTCTTACAGATTTCAAAAACAAAAGCACTCAACAGGCCTCAGAAAACAAATTCAGACATCATGCAGCCCAACTGGCAATTTTCATGCCTGAGACTCTGTAATGGAGGAGGAAGTTAGCGGACACTCAGTGGAGGAAGACTCTGCCTGAGCAGAACACAGGTACCAAAATGGCTAGTGCTGAAGAATATGGGCAGCACCCTTCACAACACTCACATGTATAAGGGAATCCTATTAGTTCCTCCTTTAAAGCAGCTTCAAATTTCCCCACCAAATTTCAGAGGGAGTCCTAAAAACACACTGATCTGGGAAATGGCAGTACCCAGGAACCCCCCTGGGTATTGTAAATTTCTTCTGTAACTGGTGAGAAGAATATGCTATTCTTCTAATCAACTACCCTTTCACCTGCTCACAACAGCCATAGCCAACAACTAGGAGCAAAATTAAGACGTAGAGAATTATTTGCCCTCCCTTTTTACAAACACATTCTTCAGTTTCTCCAGTATCTTGTGTTTGTCTAGGTTTTGATTAGATACTTCACCCATACCAACAACTGATAAACAACGACAGTTAGAATGGAAAACTACATCTGTTCAGTAAGGGTGCATAGACAAGACAATTAGCCCAGTCATTAATTAACTTTAAGACTCTGGTCCAAAAAAAAAAGTAATTTCTGACATTTCAATAGTAAAAATTAATGTGTATCTGCTCTGCAAATTACTTAGCACTTGTGATGCTTAGACTTTGGCATCATTTGGTAAAAGGAGCAGTGTGGAATACGTAGATGCCAATGGTTAGAGATGACCACTGCAATGCAGTCTGCATGGGCAAGTAATAATGCAATAAATCAGAATAAATTGCACACTGACAGTCTAAAGCAATGAAGGAACAAAGCAAGTGAAAAAAAACAAACAACAACAAAAAAACTCACAAAGCTCTTTCTTTAGCAGACAGACTAATCGATTTCATCATACTCGGTAACAAGATCACGCACTGTAATTAACTGTTAGAAAGCGAGTACTGTAAATAATCCAAGTTAGCTGAAACCAGGTTGTGCTGTCTGAGTATGGGTTTTTTTGAAGGGTGTCAGCTTTCCAAGCTCTCTTCACAAGAACCAACCACAGAAAGCAGGCTAAATATTCTTGTTAGTGGGGTTAGGTACAGACATCTCAATTAACCAGGAACTAAACCTCTTTTGAAAACAAACAAAGAGAAGAGAAAGACATTTTTTTACTTTGTCTTGACAAAGAGAAAAAAATTCTAAATGAGGCTTCATATAACTAAGCAGACTCTATAACTAATCCAAACATTTAAAAATAACTTGTCTTGAGTTGGAGACTTGATCCTTCAAAACCCTCTCAATGGTTCCCACTCAGGTAAGAATATTCATAAAGAACTATAACACTGAGCTTTATGCTTCCAACCATGGAAAGCAGGGGATAGAGGACAGAACAAGAACAATTCAAAAAATATTTCTGTATGCTGTCATGTATCATTCCCTTTTATATTTGTCCCTTTCTATTTCCTCTGAGACTGAATGACAGCCAATACATTTTAACAAAAATGTATTAAAATGTCAGCAACTGCTTCCAAAATACCCAAGCTGGTCAGGTAGGTACCTCTACATCATCTAAGCACAGATGGAAGCCAGTCAGTTGCTAATAAACTTTCCAAGACACCATTGCCTTCAGAGACAGCAATGTCTACACTACACTACTACAGATGCTGTAATCTTCTATTCTGTGGTCTTCAGGACAGTAGATTTGTACCACTTTCAGTATAACCTCAGTAAAACACTTCCTTCATGACATCTCCCACCTCTGAACTATTCCACTGTCACTTCTTTTCTACTCAGTACTCTACTTATTCTGGCTTCTAAGGTGTCCCACAATTTCTTGGTGTCTCTATTAGTTCAGCATTTTATTGACTTACCATCTACACTCAACAACAACATAAACCCTTTGCAATGACACTATCGGCCACTAATCTGTTTAGCACACACTTTAATAATCTGCCATTAGACAACGTAAGCAAGAAAGGAGGCAATTTGAGCAAGGAAAGAAAGAGAACAAACTAGGGGTTTGACTTGAGCCTGGTGAAGTTTGCACCAGAATATTTTCAGGAGTTGCCTGAAGCTATTTCAGAGCCATTAGCAAGTATCTTTGAGGAAGGATAACAGCAAGGAGTGAATACAGTGCTTATCTCTTAAAATAAAGAGATAGGAGGATCCTAGAAATGACAGAGCACTTAGCCTAACACTCCAGTTCTTGGAAAGACACCAGAACAAATCTTATGTAAGCACCTCAAAGATAAGGATGCATCAGCAGGGATTTGCCAGTTACAAGCCTCTTCAGTTAATTCAGCCTCTTAAAGTTAATTTCCTTTAAGGCAAGCAGCAAGCCTAAAACCCAGTAGAGATATGAGCAGTTGTTGCTTTGTTAAGACTTCACGTAACAGCCTCACAGACAAGTCACAATATCTTAAGAAAGATACAAAACAGCACAGAAAAAATATACTCAGAATGATGAATTATCGATGAGAAATTGTCCAACTGGAGCTGATGGGATCCACTTGTCAGAAAAGGGGAAGGGCATCCTCGGACATAGGCTAGCCAAGCTGATGAGGCTGGGGGGAGGGAACCTCCATTCATCCCATGCTGATCAATGTTGATGTGATGCTGACACCAGTAATAGATGCCCAGAGCCTGTAGAAGGGGTGCAGGTCGGCAGGGGAGCACCTAGAGAGCAGCATAAAGAAATACCAGCCCTTCCAGCTAGTCAGTTGCCTTCACTGGAGGCCCAGCTTAAATGCCTCTATGCAAATACAGGCAGCATGGGGAATAAACAGGAGGAGTTAGAGATGTGTGCGTGCTTGAAGGACTATGATCTTATTGGCATCACTGAGACCTGATGGGATGGCTCCTACAATGGGAATATCAGAATGGAGGGTTACAAACTCTTTAGGAAGGACAGGCAGACAAGACCAGGTGGGGGTGTTGTCCTCTGTGTCAAAGACCAGCTGGACTGCATGGAGCCCTCCCTGGGGACAGATAAAGAAACAACTGAGAGCTTATGGGTTAAGATTAAGAGCAAGGCAGGCGCTGAAGACATTGCATTGGGGGTCTGCTACAGGCCGCCTGCCCAGGACTGTATAGACGAGGCACTCTACAAACAGTTGCAGCTTCGCGTTCAAAAGCCATGATACTCACGGGTGACTTCAACCTCCCTGATGTCTCTTGGAGGGACAACTCTGCAAAGCACAAACAGTCCAGGAGGCTCCCAGAGTGTGTTGATGACAACTTCCTTTTCCAAATAGTTGAGGAACCAGCAAGGAGAGGTGCTATGCTGGACCTTGTTCTCGCCGACAAGGTGAGGTGGTAAGGGATGCTGAGGTCAAGGGCAGCCTTGATTGTAGCAACCATGAAATGGTTGAGTTCAAGATCCTTAGGGCAGCAAGGAGGGCTCACAGCAAGCTTACTACCCTTGAATTCAGGAGGGCAGATTTCAACCTCTTCAGGGATCTGCTCAAGAGAGTGTCTTGGGATAACATCCTGGGGGGAGGAGGGGCCCATGAAAGCTGGCTGATATTTAAGGATGACCTTCTCCAGGCACAAGAGCAATGCATCCTGACTAAGAGAAAGTCAAGTAAAAACTCCAGAAGGCCGACATGGGTGAGCAAACAGCTCCTAGGAAGACTCAAACTTAAAAAGGAAGCACACAGATGGTGGAAGATAGGGCAGGTATCCTGGGAGGACTACAGAGAAGTTGTCTGAGGAGCCAGGGATCAGGTAAGGAGAGCCAAATCCCAGATGGAATTAAATCTTGCCAGGGATGTAAAGAGCAATATGAAAAGCTTCTGTAGATATATTGAGGATAAAAGGACAACCAAGGAAAATGCAGGCCCTCTCCTGAAGGAAACGGGAGACCTAGCTACCCAGGATATTGAGAAGACTGGGGTTCTCAATGAGTTCTTTGTATCAGTCTTTTCTGGCAAGTGCTCCAGCCTCATTGCAAAGGTCACAGCAGGTGAAAGCAGGGACTGGGAGAAAAAAGCACGCCCTGATGTAGGAGAAGAACAGGTTTGTGACCATCTAAAGAACCTGAAGGTGCACAAGTCTATGGGACCTGATAGGGTCCATCCATGGGTCCTGAAGGAGCTGGCAGATGCAGTTGCTAAGCCTCTCTCCATCATATTTGAGAGGTCATGGCAGTCTGGTGAGGTTCTCACTGATTGAAAAAAAGGTAACACAGTCCCTATTTTTTAAAATGGGAAAAAAGAAGACCTGGCAAACTACAGGTTGGTCAGTCTCACCTCTGTGCCCAGCAAGATTGTGGAGCAGATCCTCCTGGAAAATCTGCTAAGGCACATAGAAAATAAGGAGGTGATTAGTGACAGCTAACATGGGTTCACTAAGGGCAAATCATGCCTGACCAGTCTGGTAGCCTTATATGACAAGGCGACAGAGATGGTGGATGGTGGCAAAGCAACTGATGTCATCTACCTGGATTTGTGCAAAGCATCTGACACTGTCCCACACAACATCCTGGTCTCCAAACTGACAAGACACAGATTTAACAGATGGACCACTTGGTGGATAAGTAATTGCTGGGTGGCTACACCCAGAGAGTTGTGGTCAACGGTTCAGTGTCCAAGTAGAGGCAAGTGACTAGTGGTGCTCCTCAGGGATCAGTGTTGGGACCAGCGCAGTTCAACATCTTTGTTGGAGACAGACAGTGGGATTGAGTCTATCTTCAGCAAGTTTGCTGATGATACCAAGCTGTGTGGAGTAGCTGACACCCTAGAGGGAAGGGACGCCATCCAGAAGGACCTTGACAGGCTGGAGAAGTGAGTCAATGCCAACCTCATGAAGTTCAACAAGGCCAAGTGCAAGGTCCTGAATCGGGGTCAGCACAACATCAGGCACAAACACAGGCTGGGGGTAGAATGGCTAGAGATCAGTTACGAGGAGAAGGACCTGGGGTGGTAGTAGATGAGAAGCTCGACATGAGCCACCAGTGTGTGCTCACAGCCCAGAGGGCCAACCCCATCGTGGGCTGCATCAAAAGAAGTGTGGCCAGCAGGGCCAGGGAGGTGATTCTGCCCCTCTACTCTGCTCTGCTGAGACCGTATCTAGAGTACTGTGAGCAGCCCTGGAGCCCTCAGCACAGGAAGAGCATGGAGCTGTTAGAGAGGGTCCAGAAAAGGGCCATGAAGATGATCAAAGGGCTGGAGCACCTCTGCTATGAAAACAGGCTGAGAGAGTTTGTGCTATTCAGCCTGAAGGAGAGAAGGCTCCGAGAAGATCTTATAATGGCCTTCCAGTATCTGAAAGAGCCTACAGAAAAGCTGGGGAGGGACATTTCCCCAGAGATGGTAGTGATAGGACAAGGGGTAATGGTTTTAAACGAAAGGAAGGGAGATTTAGGTTAGACATCAGGAAGAAATTCTTCACCATGAGGGCAGTAAGGTGCTGGAATAGGTTACCCAGGAAGGTTGTGGAAGCCTCCTGCCTGGAGGTGTTCAAGGCCAGGCTGGATGAGGGTTTGTACAGCCTGGTCTAATGTGAGGTGTCCCTGCTCATAGCAGTGGGGTTGGAACCTGATGATCTTTAAGGTCCCTTCCAACCCAAACCATTCTATGATTCTTTTATGCTAACGGGATAATACATCAACCTGTGTTATGCAGAAAACTGCTGGAGGGCCCCTGATAGTCAATATGCACATTTAATGATTTGGAAGCAGTAAAAACTTAATACATCTGCAAACAAGATCAAGCTGGAGGGAGCTGTAGGCACTCTGGAAAGTGACAACTGAAAGCAATTGGGACAGCGAAGAGTGACTGCTCCAGATCCCCTCCAGCCCCATTTTCTATGCCCACATTTTTCTTCATATCTAACCCTTATGTAAAGCACAAGTTTTAATCCCTTTATTTGACACTTCCTAAAGCTTTGCCTTATCCATGTTTTGTTTTCATTCAATTCATTTTGGCTAAATCCAGACAACAGTGTGCTTCCTCTCAGGCTGTCACAACTTGCTGCTTGACTGCAAGTTCCTTGGGAGGGGGCCTGCTTTTCAGTATTTGCATATTCCAAGCCTTTGCTGTGATTTCTAGCAGTTTACGTGTTACAAATCAGTTAAAAGGAAAGGAAATAAAAGGGGAAAAAATCCAATCTAAATCAGGCAAGCCTCCTTTTTGTCAAAAGTGATTATTGTTATTTTCAACACTGAAGTATTCTGAGTGCTTTGGAACAAGATAGCACACTGGACAGGAATTGAAGTTAAATTTGCATTCACTTTTAAGCTGCTTTCTTTTAATGCAATACCTAAGGGAAGAGTATTCAGGACTGGTATGTCCTAATAGCACACGTACTGAGGGCTGACATGTGGAAAATGAAGCAAAGCCTGTATAAAATGAAATCATTCCATACAAGGACACCAGGGCCTAAGGGATGGAATTACCAGCCCTAAATGGCTCAGCAGCCAGCTTCTGCAGTGTCTGATCCTGCAAACATTGAACACACATGCTCAGCTTGACGATGAATAAGCCTATTGAGTTGAATGGAATTATTTACAGTAGTAAAGTACGTGCATAAGCACTCACAGAATTGTCAGAGTTGGAAGGGACCTCTAGAAATCATCTGGTTCACCTACCCCACTAAAGCAGGATTGCCTAGAGCACATTGCACAGGACTGCATCCAGATGGGTTTACAGTATCTCCAGAGAAGGGGACTCCATAACCCCCCTGGGAAGCCTGTTCCAGTGTTTTCTCACCATCATAGTAAATAAATTTTTTCTCATATTTAAATGAAACTTTCTGTGTTCCAGTTTGTGCCCATTGCCTCCTGTCCTGTCACTGGAAACTACTGAAAAAGTCTGGCTCCACAGATTTGAGGTTTAACAGAGGGCATAAGAAAAGAGGATGAAACCAGATGTTTCCTGTGCTACAGAAAAGTCCAGCAGATCTGCTCAGACCCATTTGCCCATGTCTGAAACTTTCCCTTCTGTAGACACCCACTGTCAAGTCTTCCTGGCAAGTAGATGGGGCAGAACTCCCCCACTGGAACAGCCTGCCCAGGGAGGTGCTTGAGTCACCATCCTTGGAGATATTCAAGGTAGATGTGGCACTTCAGGGCGTGCTATAATGGCCGAGGTTATAGGGTTTGGGTTTTCTTGTAGGTGTTTTCTGGTGCAGTGTGTGTAGTTGGTTGTGTTGGGGGGGGGCGGGTTTGTGTTGATGGTTGGACTCAGTGATCTCAGAGGTCCTATCCAACTGTGACAATTCTGTGAGTCTGTGTCAGAGGCACTGCTACTACCCTACCCTAGCACCTACACAACCTCTGTAGTGCTTCTGGATCTAAGGTGGCAATAAAAAGCACCCTCAAATTTGGCACCTATGGCCTTTCCACTCAGTTCTGAGAAACAGAATCACATGTTGTATTTTCATTGACAGTGAAAACATTAAAGCCAAGAATAAAATCACACAGGCTTTTACAGACTGTCCTCACCCTCACCACACTGGTATTTTCCAAACTTCCAGCCAAGCAAATACATATGTCCACAGACTTTGAAGGGCCAGCCCCCATCCTGTGATGCCCCTCCCCTTCACTGTCGCTGTTAAAAGTCATTCAGATTTGAGTTTCACTTGCTTAATGGTTTTAAATGCTTTCTTAGGAAAGAAAGCAATTCACTGGATCCTAAATGTGTTCTAAATTATACCACAAAAAAAAAAACAAACAAACAAAAAAAAAACAACAAAACAAAAACAACCCCACCAACCTATGGAGGATTTAAAATAAGCCTGGATTCTGTGTGCTGTAATGTTTTATGATTTAATTACTTGAATGCAGAAGGGATGATGCCACAGTCAAAACATAGGATTGACACTTAAGAGACATGGCCGTTATCACTGACCGTTACAAATATGCTCTGTGAGTATGAGCACATTATTCAAATTCTTTGGCTGAATTTCCATCAGTGATTCATAATATCAATATCCAACCAGAGCCTTCAAGCCTGATACTGACTTTACATTCTGCATTTTGGTAACCTAGATTTCCTTTTAAATACCTCATACACTGCCTACTCCATAACACATTTTTAAAAGGAAATGGGGGGAAATTGATTAATTAATTCAGAAATAATAGAGTTTAGGTTGTAAACTGGGGCTGAGATTCAAATTCTATAGCTTAATTCATTAATGAAAACAACTGACAGGAAAGTGTTCTGGACACTGTGTTATTTCATACATTTTCCTCTCCGGAGTTTGCTTACTCCAAAAACCATGTTCACTTCTCAGTTCCTGCAGGGTCAGCCTAAAGGTTTTGTAGTTATGGAATTGAAATAGTCCCACCAGGAAAGTGCTTTACAGCAGAATACCTTTGACTTCGGCCTGGGAAAATAATGCCAACAGCCACTTTTAGGCTAATACTTCTGCATTGTGTAACAGGAAGCGGCAGGCACAGCTTTCTCAGTACTCCTCTACTGCACCAGCTCAGCTCAGCAGAGCATAGAGCACCAGCCAGAATGCTGTTACCCTGCACAGTAAGGCAGCAGGACACAATAGGCAGGGCCGAGGTGACGGCAGCAGTGCTCCAGGTCCAGCGCTGCCACGTCTCCTCCTTTGAGAGCAGCCAGGCACCGGTGCAGAACCGGCTGCGGGGCAGCGGCACCACAGAGGAGAAACCATCTCAGGCAACCTATGGTGTAATTACAACTAATCCCTCCTGGCGCAGCCATCCTCTGTTCAGATGTCAGGGGCAGAGGCTCAGTTTTGCATCTAGAGTTTGTTTTGCTGAGGTAGGCTAGAATAAGTTACACAAGCTGAAACACAGCTTTGCTGCGATGAGCCGCGGCCGCAACAGGCGAATGTTTGGAACCTCAGCTGTTCAGTAAACTGGGCAGCACCTCCTCCAGACACACAGAACCCGTGGGCCAACAAGCTATCATTAGGCTAGCTCGTTCTCATTTCCTTCTGCTTTTTCCACCTAAAGAAATTCAGAGCTGTTAGTCACCATAAACATGGCAAATTATTTTCGCCAGTGATTTTGCCAGTAGTAAATCCTGATGCCTTCAGAGTGTTTTAGGAATTTTACTCTGATGAAAATAATGCTAGAAAATCCTCACTTGTATTTTGTTTCAACTTTGTTTGAAAAAATGTTTCTAGAAGAGATGATCAGTGGACAAATACTTGTCCATCTGGACTATTCTGAATTTAAAATTAATTTAAATTAATTTTGATTACCCTTCTTCCTTAGTTAAAAAAAGATAGCAAGAGGAGTCCTTATGTGAACAGGCATGTACACATCCTTATTATATCCTGTCAGTGCACTGTTTGGTAAGATTATACTGTCATATGACAACAGACCTATTTGTATCACAAGCTTCTCAGGAACATGTTTGAGCAATTTTAACTTTAACTATTTAATGAGTAGGAGCTTTTCAAAGAGAAGATACTGATGGGCCTATTAAGCAAGGAGACAGATGGAAGCCATGCAGTAATACTGAGGCATGCAGCTAGCAGAAGTTAGTCTTTTCCTAAGAACAGAGATAAGAGTATAAAAGCGGTTCCTTTGTTTTCACTCCACAGATCACTTCAGTTGGCCTTGGGCAACTGGAAGCAGCCATATCCACACCCAATTCAACTGCAGGGAAGTGGTTACATCCCATGATTCTTGAAATAGCTGCACAGAGCTGAATTTATCTAATAACTATGGTTGGAGAACTTGTCTGAACACAAGTAGAGGTGGTCATAGACTACAAGTTAACCGAAATGAACTAGTTCCAGTATGACACATATTTTATTTCTGGCTGTGGGATTCCTTTCAGTCAGTATCAAAGCACAGATACAATTCAGAAAGAGGACTTGTTTCAGCAGCTGAGATCAACACAACCCTTGGTACAGAGAAGAGGAGGAAGAGGTAGAGGCTGCCCAACAGTGGAATTTATAATGGCAGTGGCTTCTTTGCCTGGGAACAAGAATGAGAGCTTAGCTAAATAGAGGCAGCTCCAGGGCTTTGGTAGGTATGAAACACCCTTGAGCTAACAACTTTGAACTGGACACCATGTACAAAATCATAGGGACTGCATTGTCAAGAAAGCTTAGGGGTAACATACAGGACATGCAAGGCAGTCTAAAGTCCTGGAGCTGTTGAAAAGTCTGTCCAGTCTATCAGTGCACAGGAGAGGTGCCACATAAGCAAGAATCTGAGTTAACCTTGCAAAGAAGGTGGTAACTAATTTACATTTCCTGGTATTTAGTATTTGTGTAGAATATCCGTGTGGTTTCTTCACTGCAGTGACACCTGCTAGGTCTACGGTTTCAACCGCGATAGTTTCATGCAGCTGAAATGTTGTTTCTGGCCACAACAGGTTTGCCTTGCCCAGATAGCAATCCCCTCAAATGTTTATCTTGAGCTCTTAAGAGTGTGTGGCCCAAGGAAACAGAAATAAATAATGGAAAAGAAGGACAAAAACAACAGAGAGGACTGAAAAGAAGAAACAACTGGAAAAGAAAGATCTAAAGAACAGAAAAAGGAGCTAACATCAAAGATACCAGAAGAATAGCTCCAGCTGCAAAAATAGGAAGGTGTGTACTTCTGGTTTGCAGTTGTATACACTAATAGATGGGAAACACAGCAATTCAGTAGAAGGCACTGTTATTGATTGTGCACAACACACCTGAAATTACCAGTGAGGAGTTTTAATTTTGCAGGCCTTGTTCCTACCTGAAGAATTGTCTTCATCCATCCCCTTGAGCTCCCTTTACTAGCACCTAGGAGACTGGCCTTTTGGCATCTCCCTCATCCTTTGACAGCATGTTCATGGCTCCACAAAGTGCATATTACCTGGTTCTGCTAGGACAGAGTTCGGCTTAGGTAAACTGTAGTTTTGAGAGACTGCCCAGTCCAATTCTGTGACAACAGAAGAAGTAAGATGCTCTGGCGTGTGGGTTTCTGTGATTAGGGTGAAGGGCAGTTTGAACCATGCAGATGCAGGGGGCCCGGAGGGGTGAAGCACAGGGCAGCTGACCCAAGCTGGCTAACCCAAGTATTCCATACCATAGAAGTCACCTTCCCTATAAATGGGGAAGTTTGTGAGGATGTTTGGGGGCTTCTACCATGGTTGCCTTCTCTGGAGGGTCCTGTCTGTCTCACTGGTCATCCCACGTCTGAGCTCACTCCTCTATTTGCTGTGACTGTCGTGCTCTCACCGGAGTTGTGATGACAGTGTTGGCACTCAGCACTCCCTGCTAGAAGCACACAGCTCACAGCTACTCTCTGGAGCCGAGTATGACTGTGTATTTTATATTATCATTTGGGTTAATATTAGTTAATTATTATTTCTTTCATTAAATCTGTTTTCACTTCAACCCGTGGGTATCCTTTCCTTTTCCTGATTCCCCCTCCCAGGTGGAGTCTGGTGATAGAACAACTGTCCAAAGTGCAACAGCATGGAAGGAAAAGTCAAGCTCACTGTTTTTAAATGCACTAAAACAAAGCATGTCAGGCAATGTTAACCCAAGGACATTTACATGCTTATTTAAAAAAGCAACGACTGGGCATTATGCTGCTAAAATCTGCCACAGGTCTAAGCCAGTGCAATTCCTTTAAAATTTGGGCAGGTGCATGACATGGTCAGTTATTGCAGCTCAGCGAACAGCTGGCAACTGATCACACTGCAGCGAAGCAGCCACGCAGTATCAAGAAGTCCCAGACAACAGTGCTACCCAGCCTGATGGAGCTGACAGGTTTCCAGCTGCCACGCAAGATCAGGAGCGCTGAATATTATGCCTGATTTAAAGGACTAAAGGCATTTAAAAGGCTTGGTCAATGGTAGGCTTCATATTAGATATTTCAGCATGTAATTCCACTGCCGCAGGGGAAATGGGCACCTGCTTTCTAGATCTAGGCCTTCACAGCTTACTGCTTTGTTTCCCAGGTCTGAATTAGGCAAGATCTTGGCTCTTTAAATGAAGTTGACTTTAGAGAAAATATGAATGGGGCAAGGTGATACAAGTACAGAAATTGTTGGTTGGTTACAAAAAATAAATAGGCACAGTGGAAACTTTGTTTACCTCACATCTAAAGAATCAAGCAAGTGTTGAAGCAAGTGGCATGATGATAAATTCAGAGCTGATAAGAAAGTTGTTATATAGAATATAAGAATTTTAGCCAAACCCAACAGTCAGACAGCATCAGTGAAGATACAAATTAAGCAAGACTCCTCCAGGGTTTGAAAGTTTATAAAGCAGACTTAGAACAACCACATTTTCAGAGGTGAAGCACAACTAACTAGGCTCCCAGGCATTGCAACAAGGAGGAGGCTAGTTTGAGGAGCAGATTACCTCATACATATTAATTAAAGGCATGCTGAGCCTTCCCCTACAGCATCCCATACTGACCACTGTCAGAGAAGAGGAGCTGTCATGCTGAAGCAGACCTGAAAATGCATCAAATCCTGTGACTTGTGTCAAGGTGCTGTAAGGTCCATGGCTGGGCAGTGAAAGGCTGTGGGAAGCTGGAGACTGACCAGTCCTGCTGCAGCATCACTGGGGCAGGGACCAACCACCTGAGGCTGGGCTAAAATGGGATCCCTGTGCCATGGACAGGGTGGGAGGAGACCCCTTGGTGAGGCTGGGCAAGGTCATTTACTCTTAGGGAAGTTTGCTGCCTCCCTGGGGCCCAGGTTAAGGACATCACTAGGAAACTTCTCAGCCTAGTACAGCCCTCAGGCTATTACCCACTACTGATCTTCCATGTGGGAAGAGCAACTGATATAATCTACCTGGACTTGTACAAAGCATTTGACGCTGTCCCACACAACATCCTGGTCTTGACATATGGGCCACTTAGTGAATAAAGAATTGGCTCGACAATCACACCCAAAGAGTTGCAGGCAATGGCTCGATGTCCAAGTGGAGATCAGTGACAAGTGGCTTTCCTCTGGGGTCCATATTTGGACCATCACTGTTGAACATCTTTGTTGGCAATGTAGAGAATGGAATTCAGTGCACCCTCAGCAAGTTTGCCAACAACAGGAGGCTGTGTGGTGTAGTTGACACTCCGGAAGGAAAGGATGTCATCCAGAGGAACCTTAACAAGCTTGAGAGGTAGGCCCATGAAGTTCAACAAGGCCAAGTGCAAGGTTCTGCACCTGGGTCAGGGCGATCTCAAGCACAATCACAGGATGGGCAGAGAATAGATTGAGAACAACCCTGAGGAAATGGACTTGGGAGAGTTTGTGGGAGTGAATTAAGTGGCAGGCTAGCATGGGTGATACAGTTGTGGGTGTCTAATTCAGGCCACCTGATAAGGATGAGGGAGTTGATGAGGCTTTCTACAGGCAGCTGAAAGCAGCCTCGCAGTTACAGGCCCTCATGGGGCATTTTAACTGCCCAGATATTTTCTGGAAGGTCTACTCAGCCAGCCATTCACAGTCCAGGAGGTTCCACCAGTCCACTGAAGGTTACTTCTTAATGCAAAGAGTGGATGAGCCCACTAGGAGCAGAGCACTGCTGGATCTATACTCACTAACAAGGAGGGTCTGGTTGTAGTGGTGCAGGCTGAGGGCAGCCTTGGCTGTAGCATCCATGAGGTGATGGAGTTCAGGATCTTGTGCACTAGGAACAGAATACCAAGCAGGATCACAACCCTGGACTTCAGCAGAGCGCAGGACCAACTTTGGCCTTTTTCAAGCCTTTTCCTTAGGGAAAATCCCATGGGACAGGGTACCACAAGGTGAAGGGGCCAAGATAGTTGGTTAACATTCAAAGACCACTTCTTCCAAGATCCAGATCAGAGCATTTCAATGGATAGAAAATGGAGAAAGGGAGCCAGGAGACCTGCATGGTTAAAGAGGGAACTGCTGGGCAAACTCCAAGTGGAAGAAGAGAGTCTACAGATCATGGAAGGAGGGGCTGGTCACTTGGGAAGAATTTAGGACTGTGGTCAGAGGATGTAGGGAGGCAACTAGGAAAGCAAAGGCCTTCTTGGAACTAAACCTTGCAAGAGAGGCCAAGGACAACAGAAAGGGTTTCTTCAAATACATTGCAGACAAAACTAACACTAGAGGCAATATGTGCCCATTGCTGAATGAGGTGGGTGTCTGGTGACAGAAGATACAAAGAAGGCAGAGTTACTGAATGCCTTCTTTGTCTCTGCCTGTACTGCTGGAGACTCCTCAGGAGCACCAGACCTCTGAGGCCCCAGAGGAAGTCAGGATAAAGGAAGAGTTTACCTTGGCTAATGAGGACTGGGTTAGGGATCAGTTAAGCAATCTGGACACTTTTAAATCCATGGGTCCTGATGGGATGCACACACAGGTGCTGGCTGAAGTCATTGCTAGGCCACTCTCCATCATCTTTGGTAAGTCGTGGGGAACAGGAGAGGTGCCTGAGGACTGGAGGATAGCAAATGTCATTCCAGTCTTCAAAAAGGGCGAGAAGGAGCACCTAGGTAGTTACAGACCAGTCAGCCTCACCTCCATCCCTGGAAAGGTGATGGAACAACTTACCCTCCCAGTCCACAGCTGTAAGCAATAGGCATTACACATGGCCAGAAGAAATGGAGTAATTTTTAATCAAGTTGTAGGATTGTAGGGTGAGTGGTTGGACTTGATGATCTTGAAGGTCTTTTCCAACCTTGACAATTCTATGATTCTAAGTAATTTTGGAAACATTAATAACTGAGGTTGAGAGGGCTGGTTTGGTTGTTACGATGTGCTATATATTTGGGCTATTTTCTAGTTAATTTATATCCAGGCTCCACTAGTTGCCAAGAGTCCAAACAACACAATTCTAGGAAAGAGAACACTATCTCCTTGATGTATTTATTATCTTCTGAGATTATGTAGAATAGTTTATCTCTATATAGATGCCATTGGTCAGGCTAATAAACCAATTTTATCTAAAACTGGTTCTATTTAAGCAGTACCCCTAACAAAGAAAGATTAAAGGTGAAAATACAGGCAAGGTTGTCAGAGTACATAATAGATTGTTTTGTTTTGAACTAGGTAACTCTGCAATTTAGCACAATTATGTTCTTCCACATACTGAGTGCTGTTATCTTAGGACGTAAGCAGTAAACAAAGAAAATCTCTGCTCTGCTGATTTCAGAGTTGTGTTTTTTCCGATACATTATTTGTAGATTATCATAAGTTTTACATGGGTCATAAGAACAGATGAGGTCACTGTTCCAAGGATCTAATAAACAAATACACCTAATGATCAAACACAATAAAACCAGGGAAAAAAAATTCTTCAAGTACTGCTGGCATTTACAAGCTGATAACTAAAGGCAGGGTTTTTTTCTGAATAAAAACCTTAAAACTTTGAAATTACTTTCAGATGAAATTAAAAAAGATGTGACTTAGGCATGAGAACTAGCAGTGTTCCTCACAAACAAGTAGCATGAGGAAAAAAACTTAGTTATAAGATGAAAAATGGAAAGGGTTTAGTCCAGTTTCACAGATGTTAAGAAGAGTCTTTCCATTGACTCCATAAGACAAATATGACCAAAGACAGCAGTTAGAAAAAAAGGCCTGGAAAGAGTAAGCAGTGGCTAAGGAATATAAAGAATGAGAGCAGACTGGGTTGAAGATATAATGATGTGAGGATAAGCTTGATCTTCACAAATAAGGTAGCAAAAACTGATTGCAGGTGAGGGTCTCATTTGTCATAGCCAAAAAGATGGTAATTCACTTAACTTTATAGTTTCCCTTTAAACCAAATCATGGGTAATGTGAGACAGTGTTGACTATTATTCTCTTGGAAAGGCCTAAGCTTCAGTTGTCCCAAGTACCTTCACCTCCTTTTGACCTGGAATTTTATAATACAGGCTAGAAGCGATAATCCCCATGGGAACTGTGCTGTCATGATATTAGGAGGTTGCCTTGCGTGGATATTTGGTCATTGTCTGCAGAAGAGGCAGGCAGATTGTCAGAAAACAATTAAATTTGCTTGTCTGTGTTGACATTTTACTCGGTGTCCACCAAGTCCTTTAATTTCTGCAAATCTACATTAAGAGTTTGAGCTGCTGAGGGAGAGGGGAGGGAAAAGATCAGACCTTAGAGCCTCTTTTGTATCAGGTTGAAACTTTTGTTTAAAAATCAAGTTTGATCAGTTTCCTAACCATGGGTAAAAGTCCTGTGTAATAAGAGGCCATGCTACTCTCCACACTAATGGCCAGAAGCCATAGTTTCCACAAGAAACAAAAGCAACTAAGAGCTTTAAATCCTATCCCATTGTAGGAACACAATTGAGTTCTCTTGCCAACATGAGGACAGAGTATACATAGTCACTGCATAGGACTGACAGTCTGTGTGGGAATTACTAAGTCTAGCTGCAAGATTTCCATATACAGACATTTCCTGCCACGAGAATGTTGCAGTACTAAGTCAGCATGCAAAGCAATCTAAAGAACAAAAGCAAAACCTCTAAAATAGCAAGGAGGGAAAAAAAATTATACACAAGGAATACTTCATACACTCAATACAGCCATTTAAAGTAGAAGATAGCAAGGTCATATCCTGTAGCCTTTATTCAGGCACATCAATAGGAGGGCGTTGTTGAAGTAAAGCCTGAGGCAGTATCTGACCTTTTGCAAATTTTTTTTCTTTGGCTAAGATGGTTATGAGATGCTGCCCAAGAATGGAACTTTAGGATACACCAAACTCAAACACACGTTTGCAACTGAATACTATCTATGTTTCAAAGTATGGCCCCAAAGAACCTCTATGAGGAGCAGTAAAAGACAAAAGATAGTTGGGTCTACAGTCTGTTAACATATAAAAAATAATCTAATCTTGCAATAAACAAAGCAAAGGGAGTTTAATGAATTAGGCATTATCTCAGCCAACTTTAAAATGAACACAGCAATTGTCATGGCAGTTAGAGGGCTTCCCAACCTGTCAAACTCATTTTGTGGCAAAAATTGAACTAATACAGGTCATGCGCACTGAAGCAACCTTGCTCACCCACCTCCCAAGAGATCTTGTTCAGCATAAAGAGAAGAGAGGTGTAGCCTGTGACTGTATCAGCTCCAATACCCAGCTCATCTCTCTGACCTGGAATCCTGTTGCTCAACACAAGGAGAAATACAAGATTTCCCAAGTGTCCTGATAGAGAGCAGTTCCTTCTTTCACAAACAGTGGATAACACCCTTGTGTTCCCATATACACAGATGTCTGACAGGAAAACAGCCACCATCCATGTAAATTCCCCTCCCATGTTGCCTCAGATCAATCCCGCTATAAAGAAAGACAAGAACTAGAAGGATGGCAGTGTTTTTCCACTGCTCTCTCACTTCCTATTTTCCTTTTGCAGTGACTAATGACTTTTACCTACAATTAAAAAACCAACAACAACTCCCAAAAACCCAAGAAACAAAACAAAAAAAAAAACCAAACAAAAAAATGCACAAAACCAAACAAACAAAACCCAAAACAAAAAAACACCTAACATAATAAACAGTAACTTTGCTTTTCTATGTGCAGGGAAGCAGACTGCTAGAGTGTCACAAACCTAGCTCTGACATTGTTATATGACATTAATATTATAGCACTTAGTAGCTGTTCCATACTCTCCCTGCAGGTCACTGCTAGCATTATTGATCATTACTTCATACTACTAATTCCAGAGTTATCAAAACAGCTCTTAAAGGTCATGTAACACAAAACATGAAAGTGCTATTGAAAATGGTATACACTGAGAGCTATTTTGCCTGAGGAATTATTGCTTGGATAAATGAATATGCTCTTGCTTCTTTCACTGTGTGCTTAGAAGAACTTAATTTTAATAGAATTTTCCACACCAACTTGTCAGCTTCTTCTAGGAGAATGCAGCTTTGGTAAATATACTAAAACAACCACGTCACGGAGGAGGGAAATAGGAATCTCTCAGTTTATATGTGCTGGGCTGGGCTTGGTGACCCCCTTTAAGAAGTGCAGTGCTACCTCGTGCAGAGCGTGTGATTTACGTATGTGTAACATCTCCCTCTACTGGCTAAAACCGTGGGAATACTTTGATTCCCAAACGGAGAAGTTTTTTTAGAGTACGAATCCCGAGATAAGGTCTCCTCCCATCCTCTTCTTTTGACACACTTTTGTAATGACACACTTTTTGTAATGTAACCCTAAAGCAGACAAGGTTTGTGTGATGAAGCAAGCAATGATGAATTGGGCACAGTTCTCCTGGATCTCTTCCTCGATGCTAAAATCCTGAGTGAAATGCTTTGAAGGCAAGGTCACATTGAGCAAGTGCAATGGGTGGTTCTTGGGAACCTAGGATTAAAGGGGACATTTGCTTTGCAGAATCTTTCATCTTGGACTCCAGAACAACATCTGATGCAGCAATACTGCTTATTAAGTGAATTTGAAAACTAAGATCCTAATGGTGAACTTTTCAGTCTCTTCAGTAAAACCAGAGTCCAGTGGTTAAACACAGAGGTTTTACCAAATCTCAGTCCTTTACTCTTTGAAGACCACTAAAGTCATAATTCAGTGTTATTGTGTAGCCCATATTAACAGCAATTTCATATCTGATCCTATCTGTAGTCTTTCTTCAATGCTCAACTGCTGACAGACTTGATGAAAAAAAACACCTTACACCTTGATACGATTTCAGAATGAGAAACACTAGCTTACTAATGCAGTCCAGATAGCAAGGCAAAGCTGGGACACTGTCAGGACAATTTCACAGCACACAGCACCTACATGCACCTTCAGCAGTATCCAGCACTGCATAAGATGCTGTCTCACACCCTGGAGAACTAATGGTCCTTATAGAACATATAGACTACAACTGGGAAGGTACAATTCCCATATACCCCAACAGTAAATGGCAATAAGCTGAAATAAAGACATTCTAAAGTTAACCTGCTCCTTTGTAAGCTGCTGTCAGAGTTGGCCATATAGGTCTGCTGTGGACAAGCAAAACAGAAAAGATGATCCATTCCTTTAAAAATGGAGAATTCAATTCGCGCAAACTCCTCTGAAATGTGGGCTAAACTAGAGATTCAGAGCTTCTTAGTCTATAGGCTATGGACACTAATATTTTTTCCTGCTCCAAGATCATCAAGTTCAATGAGTAATTCAAACACTCTTTTCTATAGTAATTCATGCAATTGTAAATAAGGTAAATAACTGAAAAAATTGAGTTATTTATAGCACACAAATTATATCCTTTTCATTGTTCTCCATCTTTTAAAAGCCTTTTTAATTCACCATTCCTTCCCTCTTATTTCCCTTCTTCCTTTGTTTGATAAGCTTTTCCTAAATTTCCCTTCCCTACATCCTGCATACAGGGCAAAACCATTCATGCAGAATTCATCACTGGAAAACAAACACATCTCACTCCCATAATTCCCAGGAGGGAATTAACTGAAATTACCAGTTCTTGGGAAATAGGCATAGAAAAAAAGCTAGAGAAAGTACTATAGCCGTGTTGTCAGGGTAACTGTTAGCACTCTGGAAGTTCAGGAAAATGGGTTATTCGAAACACTTTCTTCTAAGTACCCAAGCAAACTATAGGGTCATTTGTGGGGATAGAGGTGCACAAAGCCTGAAAGCATTATTGCCTTTGAAAGGCTTAGTAACTCCTTGTTGCTGTGGGAGAGGTCACTGCAGAATGGACTCTTACTACCTTTTCAGCACGGATGTGGTTCTATGAATAGGACTTGGCTAATTCCCTCTTTGTGGAAGTCTTTAGGAAGGTTTTCATTGTACAGCCCATTCTATAGAACGCTTAAAGCCAAATGATAAGAGTGACATTTTCTAAGGAAATTGTCCAATTCTATAGTGGGCTTTTTAAAAATTACTTACGCCCAACCCTGTAACATTTCCTCTGCTACTCACAGGACAGCAATTAACACAGCCAGCACTAGACAGACTTCTGCAACAGAACTTCATTACTTTTAGTATTGTGTGAGTACTTGGCAGAACAGTACTTCACCAATTCCAAACAGCCAGGCATCTTCTCTCAGCTCTGGCTAAGTCACACAGTTAACATTCAGCACGAGGCTATGATCATCAGTGCAATACTCCTCTGCCAACTGCTAGAAGCTCTTCTGATTTGCCTTCTAGCTAGGGAAGGCTCCAGACTGTAAACCAACCTGAACTTAGGCCACACTGGGAACACGCTGCTGGGATATAAGCATTGCTACAACAGCCCACCCTGTGCAGATGCACTCGTACCAAGATGATGTCTCGTCTTGCTCTGCTGCTTTCCACAAACACACACACGTGTATGGCTGGGAGAGCAGAAAGTGACAACTATAGTGCATTTCTGTGGTATAACTGCACTTGCAGTGGTATTTCTGTGGAAGGAGCAAGGCAAATAAAAAGAGAAAATGCAACACATCTGTGCCAACTGATCTTCTAGGTGCCGATCTTGCTGTGAATGTACTTGCCTAGTGACTGCAAGTACAAGACCTGTGAGACAGGGCAGGCTCTAGGAAGAGGGACAAGAAACCCTAGGCTTTAGCCCTGACCCCAGACTACAGTAGATATGTAACAATTAACAAATATCTCTTTATATATTGCACGAGGAGATGCCTCAGTCTCCTGGTGTTTAAAGGTGTGGAGCTCTCACAAAACATGCCTAAGCTCACGTTCCACAAGCTTCAACAGCCAGTAGAAAATTTCACATTGCATCCACATAGATCAGGCTCTCAGCAAGAGACTTCTGGTCAAAAATACATGAGGGAGTATGGGTTATTCAAACCATGATCTTTGCAAGATGTCTGGGCAAGGCTTGACTTTTCAATGGGAGAAACAGAAGAGTAAAGAAGGGGAGAAGAAAAAGGGGGGGGAGGGGAGGAACACAAAGAGATAAATGTTTGCTGACAACAATAGCAGGTTAACATCAGAGTAAAAATTAAGATTTTCAGGGCTTTGCCAAGTTTGTTCTTTCCATTCCCCCTCCCTCAGAAATAAGGCCAAGGCATATAAATACAGCTATTTGGTTACAGACTTAGAATCCTGTTAAAGTTTTGTTAGCTGATTTTACCTTCTGTACTGCATGTTATAGGAAGTTTCCTGCATAGGTGGCTCATAAAATCTTGAGGTATTCCTCCTTCTCCAGTTACTCAATCTACCTGCTTGAACTAGAAACTTACCAGTACCGGAGATTCATCCGACTTGTACTTACTTATCCTCTCCAAAAGTGCTTGCCATCCCTGGCTCCCTTTCACCTTAGAGCGTGAGGATGTGCACGCACATATACAAGGCATGTTAAGAGGTTAAAAGGGTGAATTTGTGCTGGGAGCATCAAGTAAGTGATTTGAGTCTCTCCTTGGCACAAGAAGAAAGGCCAAGACATGCCAGAATTTGCAGAGACATATTCCTCAAGTTGCTTGATCTGTACTTGGCTCTCAGACTCCTAGCAAAGACTACAGGACTCAAGGTCACCACATTCATACAGACAGTTATTAAGCACCTGAGCACACACACAGCTGATTCAGTCCTCATCTGAAGCCCTGCCGTCAAGAGCATTTTGCTTCATGCATTTCCCCCTGCACAGGGCTTCTCCTTCTCTCTCCTGACAAGAAGCAGCCATTATACTTAGAACATTCATTTCACTGGCTATAAACCTTCAGAGCAGGGCAGCCTAGCTTGCAGTTTTGCCTTCCTATGCTGCAAGGAAAAAAGTTTATTGTAGTTCTCCAGGTTACCACACACACATTGAAAAGCTGCTAGGGCTAAAGAGGCATGGGAAAAAGAATGAAACCCAAGCCTATAGCTCCAAGGGCAAGAAGAAATTGCACAGCACTGTCTGGACAGCTTGCCCACAACACTTGACTCTTCCCAGAAATGCCTACACTCACTTTGCTGCTAAACAAACCTGTTTAAGCCACCCATGCCAAGTCTTGAAGGAAGAGCCTAGCAGGCACCTGCAGCAAAGCCCCTTTTGCTTCTATGACAATTGCCTTGTTGCAAAGAACAATCAGGAAGGAGAGTGACACACTAACATCCAATACACCTGGGCATTTCATTCCATTAGCTTCATTAGGAGTTATGCATCTGACTAGGTTTTGGGAACTTCTTCCCTCCATGCATGTCGCATGAGCCTGAAATGAAGTATAGACAAGGCCACTGGATGAGAGAGTGTTTCTGTCCAACAGAGGATACAAAGTATAGGGAAAACAGACACAGCACCACATGCTATCACCTACTGCATGTTCCAGCCTGCAATAAGCACCACCCTATTAGTGAGAAGTCATTTTGCAAGAAATTGAGGCGATTTCAACACATTTCAAGGTATTAAGATCAGTTTAGTAAGTATCAAACTTTGAAGTAGATAATAAGCATTAATCACCCAACTAAATCCATTAGTCAGTTGTACAGTGTTCATGGCTGTTCCTGTACCTACAGCATCAATAAAGTCAGCACAAAATATCAACCTTCTTTGATTTGCTTTAGCAAATTCAGCTGTTTCTTTAATGGAATAAAAAAATGAACCCCCTCTGATCACCTTCTTTATCTTCACTAATTAATTTGGTACAGAGAATTCAAAAACATTTTTATGCCACAACAAAATGGTAATGGCCTGCAGATACATAATTACTACAAATATATTTGTAATGCAGATAATGATTCTAGAAAGCACATTTGTATGAGCAAAAGCCAAAATGAGCAGCCTGATGACTGGCACCTGAATTCCAGTCTTCTAGAACAGTCATCCCTCTAGAAAGATCAAGGCCACTGCTTAAACAAAGGTGTATGTCTCAGGCATCACCCTAATATTTTGTCTTTCCTCAAATTACTGGTTGAAGTTGTGTATTTTCAGAGGTGTGTGTTTTATTCATATTTTGTCAATTCTCTAGTAAGCAAAGAGCACTATATAAAGGATCACTAAATAAACACCGTCTTTCACTCTGGAAAGACAAATTCCAGTCAGCTATTCACCATTACGGAAATAGTTGTTCAACATATTTACATATTTAATGCATGGGATAGCTAGGTTGATAAAACAGAGAAACAAAATCAGATGTGGGTTTACATATTTGTAATTAATTTATATATGCAATTTGATTTATCAATCCAGTTCCATGCTATTGCAAGAAATCTCCTTAGATAGTTTTCTAACATCACAAAGAAAGTTTCCAAACCTAGAAAATAAATCCAGGTTCTTAAAATTCCCTACTCAAACTATCCCCATTCTTGAAACACAAGAGGGA
>NW_009952263.1:4076639-4082412 GCF_000747805.2 Chaetura pelagica | reverse complement strand
GGGAAAGAGGAAAAAAGTTAGGGAAGAAAGGAAGGCCAAAAAAAACCAACAACCCAATAACAAAAAAACACTGTTTTTTGTTTCTGGAGTTATGGGAGAGGAAAAAAAAAATAATAAAAAGACTAAATATGGAAAATAGTCTAATCTTAGTGAAGAAAGTCTCTTGGAAGTTTAAAGTTCAACTTAAAATCAAAGTGTAATGGATGGAGGGATTCTGAGGAGTCCAGACAGGTATTTCTCTCAGGCCACAGCTAATGATTGTTTGCATTTCTCTTACTCACAATGTCCAGAATGATTTTACGTTAAAAAGACCACAGCAACCATCTTAAGAACAGACTGTCTCTGCTAGACATCTGCCCAGTTCCCACCAGTATTGCATGCATTTACCTCATCACAGGCACATTTAGAAGTCAAATGTAGTAATTCCTACTCCAAATGATCAAAGATAAGAACAGCACAAGAGCAAACTCTCCTGTAATACCTTTGCCCTTGCCAAGCGGATGCAACTTTAAGGCACTTCCTTCCTTCTTCCTCCTGTGAAATCAGAGCTGAGGAGACATGACACTCATCATTTAGGTAGCTGTGTAGCAAACACACACAAGCCTGTTCCTTCACAGTGCTCCCATACTGCACACCAGCAGCCTGTTGTGAAGTCTTCAGGTGGGCATTATGACACAGAAATTTGGTAGCAGCAGCAGCTTACGTTACTTCCACGGGGCCCTTGCTCACACCTGAATCTAGCTGTCCAGTGCTAGGACAGTTGTACCAGGGCCACAAAATGAACCACACCAGGACATGAGCCAAGGGACATGTAACCTTTTTCAGCCAGGACAGTCTTCTAATTCTACTCATGACTGCACCCCACACATACCTGTAGCAGCACAACTTGTAGGAACACACGGGGAGGGTGCAAAAAGGGACCAACTCAGGGAGAGACTCTGAAACCAGGGGCTACTTAGGCCATCTCCATTGGCAAAGTAAGTAACTTGGTGGGTAATTTGTTTAAAAACCATTCTCAAGGGAAGATTTAAAACATCTGACTTCCTGAACTCTAAGCCTTACTCCTTCTCCTCCATCAATCCCTGCTTCCAAGAAATGCATAAACCTAAGTTTTTTAAGGCATATTTTGAAGACTTTTCTCTCACTTGCACTGACAATTAACTAACTACACTCACATAATTCCTCTCAAGCACACAGAGCCAGCCCAATCTAATCATGCCAGGTGGGAGTAAATACTATGTACTGGTTAGGGTGAATAATTCACGCTTGAAATACTACATCATGATGGATTATTTTGGTACTTCCACTTCTATCTCAAACAAGAACTCAGAAACCGACGAGAACATACAGAGAAATGGACAGGAAGCAAAAAAGTGTACAAAAAAAATAGAAAGTAAATGGACAAACAATAAACATGTTTGAGCCTCAGATTGAAATGGGTTCATTTCTAGGTCTTGTCTAGCTTTAAGCCTGGAAGATGTGTTTGCCTGAACCCATCTGCTCATTGTCAGCAAACTGGCAGTCAGCAAACACTTTACAAGAGTCTTCTCTTGAGTTATTAAGTACATTCCAGCTTCACCCTCCACTGTTCAAACCTATTTGCAATGATTTGTTTTCCTCCCTAGTTTGAAGAATGTGATGACAGTCAGTGCAAGACAGGCATATAATAGTTAATGTTGTGCAAGCACTGCAATGATGAGAAAACAGTTCTGAGTAAACACAGTCATTTCTCCAAAATATATTTATCCAGTTGTTAGACTCTACATGCTTGTGTGGACTACTGGAATGACGGAATACTAAAGCTTCAGAATGTCAATTTAACTCTCTATTGACAAAGAAAAAAATGAAGCTGAATATCTCAGGATCAGATGGGCAGTCTTCTATGAAGGGCACATTGCTTGGGGAGAACTGGAAGGTCTTATCTATCACACACAGTTTTGCAAACCAGTAAGCATAAACAGAGCATTGCCTGCTCACAATTAAGTCAACAGCAAAACTTTACTGGCATAAGAATCAGCACCCAACATGAAATAATAGCAGATCTGAAACATGCATCCAGGCCCTAACAAGATAACTTGACAGAACAGCTCACCCATAATGGCTTCACTAGCAGTATTTCCCTACTGAAAAACAAAGCTGGTTGTTTAACTAATGCACTTGTAAAAAGGAAAATTAAAAATTTTACCTCCTCTCTTTTCTTCCTGTCCATTTTGTGTGGTTTTTTTTCCTCTTCTTGTCTCTGTTGCCTTTCTAAGTCAAACTGCTAGCATCTGCTTACTGAAGACTTCAGTGGTGATTCTGGCTGGCCGATGGCAGCTTCTCTCTTCCAAAATAAAAGACGAAGAAGGATACACAATAAGAAAGATTTCTTCACAGTTTCCAACACAGTGGATGAGTGATTCCAGAGTTATCAAGAATCTTATGTTTGCAGTATTGCTCTCTTTTGCCTTTTTTAGAGGATGAAACAAAGAGCTAACTTAGGAGGTATCAAAAACCTATACCACACAGAAGGACTTCCTTTGCAAAGGGGATGGATGCAATTAACAGCTGTCACATATGAAAGTTAATAGCACATGATTCTTTTGCAATTGAGATTCCTGAATCCATTTCAATAGTCAGTCAAGATAAACCAAGATAAACAGGAAAAAAAAAACCAAAAAAAAACCAAACCCAAAAACAACTCCCCCCATAACTTATTTAAATGTTTAAACATTCTTTAAAAGATTACTTAGTTTGCTGCTGACCGACATGCAGATGGTATGTAAATAACCACACATAGAGGCTTTGCTCACTTTAAGTCTTTGATTTAAAACTCAGAGGAGATTCCAGAAGAAACACCAAACTGCAACTTGCCACAAGGACACTACAGTCCTCTTTAAAGTCACAGTGCAATTAGTATTCATTCGTCAGACCAATGGTAAGATTAGAGAGTATTGCTAGTGAATTTCTGTGACACATGAAAATGCACAGTCTATACCAAGTTTATATTCCAGAGATCTGGATTCAGTTTTGATGCATTGTTAAAAGCTGTTGCTCTTGCTCACATCTGCAAACACTTGATAGAACTGCTGGCTTTATAGAATCATAGAATATGTCAAGTTGGAAGACATCCATAGAGATAATGAGAAGTTAGTTATTTATGTAACACAAAATCAACACCAGAGACCTGATACCATTTGCAGATAAATCAACAAGAACATTCTTGTTATTCTGGCATGCCTTCTGTTAGCTCCTAGAAAAGATGTTTCCATTCTTGCATGCTTAGGAATAAAAGTTCCATCAATCAAAATGATTCATCAGTTTTGTAATGCCCCTTTTCCTGACCTTCATTACCTCATGTTAACAAGCAACTTGCTGAGTCTTCTTCTGCAAAGTGCACATCTTGGTAGCTTATTCATCTAATCCATTTAACAGAAAAGGAGTAGTTGAATTGGTCGAAGTCATGTAAAAGCCACGCTGCAGTAACTAACTGAACCCCAGGAGCCACATCAACCTTAAAACTCTTAACTGCTAGCACACAACAGGCAGTATTGCCAGCACCAGACAACTGTATTTAAACAGATTAGGCCTGATCATTTTTAGGCCACTGTTGTAATGAGAAGAGTACAAGCAAGAACTATTTTAAAATTACATCCCTGAGGTACTGCTTATGAGGCAGCTCCTCAGGAACATTTACAGGAATATTCTCTTTTAGCACAGGCTACATAGGGATTATTTTACACTAGCCTACAGGATCCGAAACTTGGACCCAGGTAAGATATAAAGGTAGAATTAAAATGGATTCAGTGACTAAGTAAGTCTCTGGTGAACACTTATTCACATTGCAAAACTTCAGACAGAGGGTTGACTCTAGGTTTTTATGTGGCCAGAAGAGAGAGACTTCTCTGATCTGAGCTGTAATTATACATTAATAACATCTGAAAGAGATTCTCTGATGGAACTAAGCCTTTCACACCTTGATCCGTATGTTTTTCCCTAACAAACAGTAGGCATTTAATAGATGAGACCATTAGATATTATTCTGGTCCAGATTTTCATAATAAATCCCTGAGACAACATTTTCAATTAGGACAGCCTGAAACGACCTGGTTTTCAGTGTCCATAATCTGACACACCCATTTGGTTTAGCTTATTATTCTAGTCATGGAGCTTGTTAAAATTAAGTGGCATATCATAATCTAAATTATACATCAGGACAAACCCAGGAATGATACAGCCTTGCCACTTTCCCAGGCCTCTTGACCTCATTTTCCTAAACCCAGCCTGGATAAGGATCTATCCATGTTATTAAATTGTTAACATTTCACAGATTTTTGTATTAGTAACATGAAATTACTGAAAAATCTGTCAGGAAAGAAGTAGAGGCTACCACAGACTGGGAAGTAGTGGCATGAAATGAAAACAAGAACTAGAAAGGAACTGGTTTGAGTTTGGGGACTGACAAAAAAGATTCACCCCTCTTTTCACCCGATGAATTCTGAAGGCATTCAGAATGCTTTATATTTGAGGAGGAATATTAATTTCCACATTGCCCATCTCAACCTAATTTACATTGCAGGTCTTTCCCCAAAACCTTGCAATTATAGTAAGGAAGAATAGGATGGCAGCAGATTTTATTTTATTGCATACCACTCTGCAGTAATACACACACACCAGTTTGTTTTAGTGACTTAAAAAATTCAGTAACATCTACGGAGAGCTGGCCGTCTAACACCCTGTATCAACAAAAACAATACCATGTTTGTTGTGGGTTGGGGTTTTTTCCCACAAAATCTTTTCTCTGTTGATTTTACATCTGTTTTTTTCCACTCTTCCAGACCCCTCACATGCACCAAGATGTGACAGTAAAACTTAGCCTCAGATAGACTCCAAGGCGCTGCACCAGGGACCGTTAACTGTTTTGAAATATGATCTCATTCTGCTTTTTTCTTATTGCTTAACCAGTTCCTCATCTCATGCTCTCCCACGTTAAATGCAAAAAAAAAGCCTCTTGTGAGGAGCTTTGTCACAGGCTTTTTGAAACATGATCTTTAAATGAAAAGTAGACTACACTAAACTAAACAGAAAAGGGATCAGAAGACCAACTGCCTGGGCATGACTCATTTTCTGCCACACATGTAAACTATGCCTTGAGAAAGGCATAAAGTCAGAGATCAAGAAGTCTTTTATAAAATGGGGGCTGTAATTGAATGATTAGTAACAAGTGAGAAACAGCTTCACCACACCAAAAAGGAATTGTTCCTGCAAATCAGATGCTGGCTCCCAGCAGACCCTCCTTGTCTAAGTCATTAAGACTCTCCCTCCTACCACTATTAGTCATGCTGAGTATTAATATTATTCATTATTACTCATAGTTTACTCTTTGAATAACCTCATTAATTTCAGTGAGACATTTGCAGTAGGAGGTAGTAGATAATATATCAATTTTTATATGTATACATGTTTAATTAAAGGCTATCAAATAAGAAGACTGTTTCCCTTGCTGACTAAGCTGATCCTTAAAGCTCTGGACCCTGAACTGAAAGTATTTGTGGCTGCTGCTGAAGACATGCTAAGTCAAGCTTTCAAAAGTACCTCTGGCAGAATCAGTCTTCACAGCAACTTTCATGAAGGCACTGCAAAGTTACACCAGTTACACCTCCAGGCTCTACTGTATAAAAGAGGCTTGGAAACCGACACCTGCCTGTCCCTCCATACTCCCAAACAACTTGCTAGTAACAAAAGTAGCAACCAGATTCACCTGCTTCCCTAACTCACAGACCACTATTTTGTT
>NW_009952263.1:4057913-4076606 GCF_000747805.2 Chaetura pelagica | reverse complement strand
GAAACCCCCCCCCTGCCTGTCCCTCCATACTCCCAAACAACTTGCTAGTAACAAAAGTAGCAACCAGATTCACCTGCTTCCCTAACTCACAGACCACTATTTTGTTTATCCCTGCTCTTTTGTGGATCCTACTGATACTCAGAACATTTATCCTATTTGGGTCTTTCTTCTTCCAAAGGGAAAAGAACAACCAGTTAACCATCTATTATAAGATCAAACTGTACTTTATCCCCCTCTCTGGACACCCTGTGACAAGATCAACTATGAAAGAAGGGCAGACTCTTCTTAAAGAAGTAAAGGACCCATAAGAGCACCTCAAACCATTCAGATTGTAAATAACTTGGTCCTGTTGCTTTTTATTTTTTAAAAGGGAGTTAATTTTCTCAGGTTTTTTCAGTATATTTCAAAAACTTCATATTTTACGGCATTAATTCTTTAATTATATCTTTAAAGAGGAAAATTCTTGTGCTAGCTTTCCACAGAACTAAACTAGGACAGCAGTGCTACAAGCAGCAGGAGACTGGAGGGTTATGCTGGCTGAAAACATGACAGTAAATCAGAGAAGCATGACTGCTCCCTGATGACTTCCTTCAAATGTTTAAAGGAATTCCTACTATGGGTGGGAATTAGAACTTTTTACTCTGTCTCTATATCTTCCCCTCACTCCTCTCCCCCCAGCAAAGATTACTAGCACAGCTACAGAGTAATTACCCATCCTGTTTTCTCACCACTACCCACCTCATCCCTATGAAAGCCAGCTGGATCAGGCAATGCCTGTGAAGTCAGGCTCCTAATCCCATCAGGGGAGGGCGATAGCAATCTGAAAGAAGCAAGGCGGGACACTTTCTAAATGCTATCACCCACAGGAAAAATTGTACTCAGCTGCTTACAGACTATGCAAGCCTGTCTGGTCTCCTGGCTTGGACAAGGCAGGAAAATATTGATAGGATAAGACTGTGCTGTTAGTGGCTAGCCCTTTGAGAAGCAGTTTCTGTCTTTCCCACATCTCTTTGGAGCACACCTTGAATGTTAGCCCTACACTAACTGAATGTGCTCAGTCTCATGCACTGGACACATTGGCTCACATCACTGGTTCCCACTTCACGTCTGTCTGAAGCCGGAGTAAATTTTATGTTCGAGACAGAGCCACAGGCTGGTGTGACAGCTGAGGTGAGCTTAGTGGATCACAAAGTCAAAGAAGCTACAGCTCTTTGGCCACCAGATCCCACCTACCGATTTCCCATGTTCTTTTACCTCCACAACCAACTGGACCGGAAACCTTCCCCCCATCACAAGCCAGACTGCAGCACATGTTTAAGAATATATGAGGAGGCGGCACAGTGGATGATACAAAGCTGCCTTCTTCCTTAAATTGTAAACATGAGCCATCCCCTACAGCTGGGGACAATTTTACTCACCACAAGCTCTTACGAAATAACAATCCTATGCACTTCTCTCAGCACTGGTAGCGTATTTTGCTCTGATACACATACTGATACTGGGGAAGGAAACACTTACCGCCCCCACAACGAAGCCAGACTAGGGGCAAGCACAATTTTATCCAAAACAATGAATAAGGTGATCCTACCATTGACTGAGCTTTCCAATGCTGCCTTTCCTTCAGATAGACTTCTCCTTAACAAACAAGGAAGGGTGGAGTTCTTATCATACTTGTAAATATTATCAAAGGTACATTTAACATACTAATTGCTAAGGTGTTTCTAGACAAGGGCCAATGCCAGCACGAATTAAGTTGCATACAAATCCTCCACGTCCTCCTTCCAAGAGTTCAGTCATAATCTCATAGAGATTGATCAAGGCTGACATACTTTAGCTTAAAAACAAAAAAAATCTGCTCCAGGGCATTTGCAAATAACTAGTGTAAGAACCAGAATCTATCCGACAAGACCAGGAACTTCCACACCCGTGAAACTCAGGCTTTCATTATTATTATTTTTAAGAATTCCATAGATTCAGTCATTCAGATAATTCCAGTCATCTTAACAAAAATTCTGCATTAATCTATTTCTCTGTTTGAGAAACAGAAGGAACAGTTCTTTACCTATCACATAAGAATGTTGTGAAGAAATTAGGTTACATCTGTCCCCCAAGACATAAATCATTGCACAAGTACCAAAGAGTATTAGGACTTCTTTTGAAAGAAAGGGGAAAAAAAATAATTTTAAAAAATGGACTCATCATATAATGTCTTCTACAAATATAGTTGTGGCAATTCTCATGGATATAATAAACTGATCTGTTATAATATTTTAAGAAACGTGTTTCAGCAGGGGTCCAATGAACAAATAGTTTTTAATGGGGAAAAAATCCACCACCAAACCCAGTTTAAAACTATCTTCATTTTCATCATGAGAAATGCTGGGTCAGTCCTATTCCCAGTTACTGGTAAGCAAATGGCAAAGCTTCCATTGACTTCAATGAGAGGTCAAAAGTACCTTGAGGAGATGTATTTTTAGTTACTGATATTCACAGGAATCTACCTGTGTGCACAAATGTCACACAGTAACCACTGGGCAAGAATAAAATTGTGACATTATTACTAGTGCAGAATAATGGTTCATGATCTTTGCACTGTGCCCTACAGTGCAAATGTCATTACATTTATTAAGATCCGTTTTTTATCTGTGTTTGAGGGTATGGATCACAGCAGGAAATATTTTTATTCTTACAGTGACCTTTGCAAAGCTTGCACAGCTAGATTATGTTGTGGTAATGGGACAACACAAAGGTCATGAAACATTATTCTGCCCTACTAACTATTAGAAATGTGATGGGAGTTAGAAAAGGTATCTGTCCCCAGGGCCAGTTTTTCTAGTCTTCCACCTCTGAAGGCCTGGGTTCAATATTGGCCACGCCAGTTACACACTGGAGGCTGTTGAGAGCCCTCATTAACATTTCACCAGTTAACTGAAGGCTATGCTTCCTGACTCGAAGTTCACTCTCTCTTCAGATACTACTGAATCATCCAGATAATAAAAACAATAATGTTTAGACTAGGAGTGTGAGAGCTGATTTCCAAATGCAAAGGAAACTGCTGCCATCCACTTAAGAATGGACAAGGCAAAACTACAAAACCAGCTTGAAGGTAAAGAAGAGTCACTATCCTGGACAACACTGTCAAACAAAAGCTCCTTGTGCAGCAGTGCACAGCTTGTTGGCAGTGGACTACACCTGTAGTATTTCAGTGATGGTCAAAACATTATAATATAATGATCTCTTGTGTTAGTCCACACTTTTCAAAATCAAGTAAATCTAAAACATAGTGCATGAAAAGCAATGCACATTTTTTAAGACCCTTAGTGTGTGTTTGTACAGTAAATAGTAAAATGAACAGTGACACTGGCTAATGGGTATATAACGCTTGCAAAGTATGTGTGTTTTCATCACAACGCTGGGGGGCGGAGAACAGAAAGTAATGACTTGAACAAACAGTAAAATACTGAAGGCTCAAACCCACATGAAAAACAAAATAAGCAGAGATGAGACACTAAGGATGCAGAGGCAAAAACTTGTGCATCCACTGATGAATTCAAACCATCCCGTTGATTCACACTTAAGCAACAAGAGGTGAAGTAGTTGCAGCAGAAAGAACAGGATTCCTGGGGGATGACACATGAATTAGAGAAGCATTTGCCTCCTTGGTTTCAGACAGTCTCGTTCTGGCACTGCCATGGCTTTGAGAAGGATTACACAAACATGGGCATGTGGTTAACCCTGCTGGGGCTTGTTACCATGATGTAACCACCTGATTTTTTCCTCAGTGTTTTGCTTGCCAGAATTATAAAATTTTTACCACTTTTAGCCTCCAGGCCTTAATTATATTTGTGTGTTGCTGGTACAACAGCATTTAATGCTACCTAACTTTAACAGGTCACTTTTTCATGTCTCCACAAGAGTAAGTGCATCACTTGGTTGTTTTCATATGAAGCTGATGCTAAAAGCATCTTATATATTCCAATATAATAGAAACAGGGAAGAAATGCAACTAGAGAAATGATCCAATGATAATTTCACAGCAATTTCAGAAAACAAGAGGAATGTATTTGGACACTAGATTTTTAGGAAGCTTCATGGTTGCCTGTAGGATTCCATCTAGGTTTTTTCTCATTCTAAAAAAAGCCAAAACCAACAATAACAAAAACCAAAAACACAGAAAAAAACCACAACCTGAAGCAATTTTCAAGGAAAATTACCGAAGAATAAGACTTTTTTTGCTAACTAGGATTGAATATCACTGAAGTTCACACTGGAGTCTCACAAAGTGAGCATAAGGTTTTGTGACACAAACCTGCCCTCTGCTGGAAGAACTAGAAAACGGTAAACAGAAAAGAGAATCCAAATGTAATTTGAAGCGGACACTTTTGATATTTTTTGTACACAAACAGTGCTTCTTTACATTATACGGTCTCTATCTTTGCACGACAATGAACTAGTTTTTCAAACTCCAAACAATCGATTTTATTCAGTGCTACAGAACGATGTCCAAACACCTCATTTACCAACAGAACATCATTGACCTTGGGACCTAAGTCTATGCAAGAAGGCAACTGCTGGTATAATGAGGAGAAATCATGGATTGTTACATGCATTTTTACATTTTCACGTTGCTGAGCAGCACTGTCATTTAATTAATAGGATCCTTGGATTAAAAATTAAGGCAAATTTGTGTTATTTAGGGTCATTAATAGCTAAATTTTGCTTCCATTTACTTTCATACAGGTCCTCTGGCACACTGCATCTATTTTCTACTCAGGACACTATTCTTCCCCTCCTTCCCTCTTTCTCTGCTCCCTTCTGTGCAGCTCAGTTCAGTTTGCCTTTTAACTTACCAACTCTCCCTTCCTTTTTTTTTTTTTCTCTCTCTCCGGCCTCTCCTCTGTGGACTCTCAATCAAATAAAACTAAGGTGGAATTCTCACAGTTAATTACATCAAGAGCAAATTTTCAGACTGTTTAACATTAAGACAAAAGTAGGTTTCTGACTCCACATGCTAACCACAGAAAAGCATGATAGCGAAAAAAAGTGGAACCTAATGAACAGTCTTCTTATTCATGGATTGCAGAGATACTGCATGCTTCCTCTACCCATGGACTTCAGGTGAAGTGAGTATCTATCTAACAATTGGAAAACCTTGTGTCAAGCCCTTCTGTTTCTAGGTTTATACAGTTTGACAACCTGTATCGAGGCAGTGGGTTTGGATTTTTTTTTAACTTACATTCTTTCTTACACACTTTAAGTCTTGGTAATACAATTATAATTTTCTCGTTTAAGTGTCATTTATATTCCCTACAGTTTTGTCATGAATTATACCCTCATAGGGTAGTTATAATTTTAGAACTATCAAAAGGCATTTGATCAAATGACTGGGACACATTCCCTGAATTTTCTATGTCATGGTTAAACTTATTTGTATAGGTGGGTATTCTTCTTGGCTTACAGTAATCTTGGAACATTGTGGTCACTGCAGATTTTTGCTTTGCCATTTTCAAATGACAATGTGTCAAAACCCTCCTGGGTCTGTCCTGCTCAGTTAGTTCTGATCACTGTGCCCTTTCTTCCTTTGAAATTTTCTTCTTTTTTCCAATCAAGATGTATTAATTAAATCTCTCTAATTTCAGAAGGAGATGAAATGCAGCTGACAAGTTTGTGGTGGGGAGAACAGGAAACAGTTCTGTCTTCGTTCCTGCCAAAGAATAGCCAGTTTTGGTGACTTATTTTATCTAAACAATTAAATCTCCACAACACCGTAAAGGCCCTGCCTCTGGGTGTGGAGACAGCACAAAGCACAACCCAGAGCTCCTGTTTGTAACAGGGCCTGTGGGCATCACCCCAACAGAAATAGTAAGTGTTCATTTTCCAGCCGATGCCAAAGTACTGGTAAAACACAAAGCATAATTCAAGCTGTAAAAGCCCAAAGGCTGTGCTTAGATTTGTATCATATCACAGAGACAAACAAATTGCTGGTGCACAGCTGCAAAAGGCCAAAGCAGGAAAGGCTTTTGTCTTCTGCTTCTTTCCTTATCTGGCAGCCAGGTGTTTTGGAAAAACCTTTTTGCATCAGCGCTCACTCACACAAGAGGGCACTGCAGCCACACACATCAGGGCAGAGTGACAGCCCAGCAAGCTGGTTATCTGCAAGAAACGGGCTTTAAACAACTCTACCCCCAAGTTAAGATCCCTTGTCTTCTCAGCCAGGCTGGTAACAAAAAGAGCGGTATATGCTGATGTGTTGCATTGGTACAACTTGCACAGATGGACTGCTCTGTGATAAAATATACTTTGTTGAGTTTATCCCAGTTCCAAACTTGGAATAAAATTTGACAGTTAAGGTTTACCTGCATGTCCAGGGAGCTGAAGTCAGGGAAACTATCATAAGCTCCTAGAAATAGAAGAAAAACACACAACACCTTAAATTCCAGTTCATGTTGTTGAAAGCAGCTTCTGTGCTTGTAATAATGTGAACACTTAGATTACACTGTCAAACTGAAATCTCCTAGATATTCACAGGTACCTGGAAGAGAGCTCACGGCAGTATGAGACAAATGGTATTAAAAACTTACTTGTGTGTCTGTCCACCTACAAATCTTCAAGCGTGTCTATGCTTCCAAGTAAATGGTTTGTCTTCAGGATCAGAAGATTCACTATTCCCACTGATTCAGAGACAAATAATAAGCCAAAAATACTCCAGAATATCAGGCTACCACTGACACAAGATACCTGTCAGAGTTAACTAGATTTAGGCTCACCATTTAGTGTTTTCAATTACATTTATAAAAATTAATAACAAATACCAAAATGGTGAAATACTTATGCCCTAGCTCAGAGCCCCAGAGGTCTGCAGCTCTAGGAACAAGGGAAGTCTGTTACACACAGTTATATTTATGTTCTGATTTGATTCAAGTATTGGGTAGAGATAAAACCTATTTAGCAAAAATAAGTTTAGGATGGAAAAAATAGAAGATTACAATAATATTTAAAATCAGCCACAGAGGGGCCCATGCCTGGTAAACCAAATAATAAGAGAATGTGCAAACACCATTTCACTTCTGGTGTGTTTTTCATTTGGCACCAATGATAAATTAACAAATGTCAACAATGTAGTTTGAGATTTTCAGAGGGGAAATCTGCAACCAAACCATTGCAACATCAGACTTCAGAATTTAAGGGGTTCCTTCAGGGAATCAGTTTTGCCTGAAGGATTAAACCACACCAAGGAAGTGTTAAGTATGACAGTTCAGAAATACCTCAGAAAATCCTTAAAGCTTCTTGCTGGGAGCTCTCAAGAGAACCATCAATCTGTAACTTACCTTATTCTTATACTCTGTTATTAGCTGCTCTAGAGACAACATACTACACAAGATGGACTTCTAGCGTAATGCCATACAACCACTATGCTCCTATGATCCACCCTGACACAGAAGGACCCATACCCTTACTGATCCTGGGAGGCAGCTAAAAACCTGTGACTTCAGTACCTGATATTGATTATGAATTAATATGCTGAACTCGCTCTTCTATAAAAGCAAGATTATTAGAACACCTGGTCTTATTACAAGTCACAGCCTCTCTCCTTCTTCTTCTTTTTTTCTTCACTTCTACGTTTTTGTCTTCTGTTATGGAGACAAAGGAGATTTGGAGTACTATAAGCACAGTGAGTATTCAGCACACTTAACCTAATATTAGGACACATGCTACCATTTTTATGCCATGTGAAAAACAGCCAACCAAACAAACCCAAAACAATCACAAAACTGTCAAAATTGAGGGGAAAAAAATATTTTAAAAATATTTTCTGCAGGGTATGCTGGTAAAATTCAAACCTTCTTGATATTACAAACAGCTCCCTTCCCATCTCTTTGAAAGATTGAAAGTTACAATATTTACTACAGTATTTGTCAGCCAAAGAGATCTGTTCCTGAAATGCCAGATAATGGTTAATAGCTTGCTATTGTGTGATAACAGTGCCATATAAACACCATAAGCTCTAAGAGCCATTTATTTCAATTTAAAAAAACAAACAAACAAACAAAAAACCAAACACACAGCAGATTAAATTAAATTAAATCAGATACAAATTTTTCAGATTTACAAAGACAGAACTGAAATCTGTATCTATTGATCCATCTATAGATTTCCTAGAATGTATCTCCTATCCTCATTATGCTCAGACATAGCTGTAATTCCCCTCCTGTTTCCACCAAAATAGCCTTCTGTGAATAGAAAAGTACTCTACTGAGCTCAGTGCTTGCTGAAGAAGCCTTGCCTATCTATGAACTGCTGCTGCAAACAATACACATAAGCTTTGAAAAGCTGCTTGCTATAGCCAGTTCTAACATTTGCTATTTACAAAGACGAAACAACTATAGTAAATGAATTCTACCAAGATTCTTTGCACTAACCACAGGAGCACTACAGGTGCATTTGTAAAGCCAAAGGGCATAGCACTAAAATAGAATAATCCCTTGTGACACACAAAAGCAGTGTCTGATTTGCTTCTGTCATCCAAAGACATTTGCTTGTAGCCATGTGCTACCTAAATCTAAGGTGTTAATGTACTAGGCTGACTTCAGAAATCTCAGGAGTTGCTCACCCCAGGCAAAAGATATGCATCTTTTTCAGGGGGGATACTATGTCATATAACACATGAAAGCTCTATTTCTTAGAGGAAAAAGGCAGCATCTTAGGTAACATAGAAGGGAGCACATTCTTTCTTCCATCTTCCAGGCTTATTCTTATTAGATTTGTAAGAAAAATAATAATGATATTCTTCCCCCAAACACTCCCCAGACCTAAAAAAAACCCTGCCAAACAAGAATTCCAAATCGGCATTGGCTCATGACACCTGGAAACCAACAGACTCTCAGGGCCATACATCTCTCTTCAGACCCATCTTAAAGAGCTACAATTTTATGTTACTAACCTAGGGCCAGTTTCGATATATTCTGCTCATATTGACTTCAATATGGATGCATGAATGAATAGTGTTCCCTGAGACTACTTACACTGGTAAGTACTACTCTGTGTGCAGACCACCACATCCAGTCCTTTATGACAGTGTCTCTCTTACGTAGCCAGAAGGCACCTTGGCTTTGTAAAGTCTCTGATTCCAGCCCGTACCCTATTTCTATAGGAAAAGTTTTCCTAATTGTATCTGCACAGTATCCATATCTTTCTCCTACCCACACTCCTTTATTTGCCTTGCTCAGATTGCATCAGAATGACTGCATGCTGTATTATTATGTTACACGTATACAGACACCCTTCGCATGCTTAGGAGTGTGTGGATGGCCCATAACCATTGCTACAACAAATGAAGTTTTAAGTGTAACATTCACAACCAGAAGTACTAGAGGAGCAAGCCCAGAAAACAGGTCTGTAAACTCTGTCAGAGTTGTGACACTGAAGCTGGAAACTGAAGCTACACGCTTACAAAAGTCAGACATATGCCTCAAGACTGTGACCTGAAACCTCCCTCCACGCTGGGGAGAGCTTCCTTACAGGGATATTCTGTGTTAAGTGACATAGTAACTCTCACAAGTTAGAAATATCTAGACAATTTGGAGATTATTATCAACATGTAACTGAGTAGAACATCTTCAGCAGTGAGAAACACTATGCACAGATGAAGTGGCTCCAGATGAAATGAAGTTCAGAGAAGACAGACACAATTGACATGTGAAAGGGACCAAGACCCTACATTAGCAAAGATAATCCATATACAACTTCTCCTGATGTGATTCTGTCCTGGGCTTCATATTGCAGGATTGGACCTTGTTTTGGGGAAACAACAAAAGCTCTGATTTGGCATTTGAATGCTACAGCTCAAAGGCCTGTCCCAGGACTGTGCTGACCACTTGATTTTTTGCTGCAGTCATTTCTGTTTTTCAACACCCCATACCCAAGGCCCTCTGCAGACCCAAACCCAGCCTTAGGCATTGAAGTAAAATATTTTCATCAGAAGCTCTGGCAGGGAAGGTACCTAACCTACCCAGAACTATCTCTGAGAAAATCATAAACCACATTCAGAATTCAGGAGCTCAATGGTTTTGCCTGATACACAGAAAAAGGCAATGAACTTTCAGGATTGTACTCAGAATTAAGGCAACATTGCTAATTTGGAATGGAAACATTCAAAAATGTCAGAATACTGCATAGAAAGCACAGCAGAAAGCAGACACTGGAACCACTGAGCCAGCTCCTACTTGAGCGAAAGTTTTGCTGTGTAACTCTGCTCTTAATAAGTATCAGTGAAACCAAGATACTATTTGCTCATGAGGACTGTCATAAGGCAGCAACCTAAATATGCTCTTGCAGTGGTAGGCTGAAGTCATAAAATCAGACTCTGTCCCAGAAGTCTACCATGGTACAAAACCTTCAAAGTCATTTGATTGGAAACATTCTGGGCCCTTCTGGAAAAAAAAACAGAGTAAAAACCTTTTGCTTAAAATTCAGTCCATTTAGTCCTATAAGCAATGCTATTTTACTCAGATGTTCTACCAGAATGTTTCAGTTTAAAAGGAAGCAGAACTACCTTTTTCCATATATCACACGTGACTTTGGAGCAACTGCTGCTGGAGGCTACTGCACTCCTATAGAAACTTAAATGGTGTTCTCAGGATGGGGATACAAAACACTTACATACCAGACCGACTAGCACCTTTTATTTTTACTTTGATTTTTTTTCAGCCATTTAACTTATTGGTTCAAGAAAAGGCTTTCTGATACTCTGTGAGGCTGTAATAATTTATAAACTTTATAGAATCCTCTGAGTTTTCCATGCAGTGGCAAAATAGAAATTGATTGTGCATTTTTCTTATTAAAAATAATAATAGCATTCAAAATTCCTACCATATCAAACACACATGATGACACTGACAATCCTGTGACTGAGGATTGAGCATGACTTTCTGGGAATTAAGAACATTTATCTTTTAAAATGGAAACACAGCGTTTATAGCCACAGTTCCTTTGAATAGTGAGTTTGGTTTTAGTGTTCTTGACATCAGACTTTGAAAGGTGATAGAAGCATGTTACTTAAACCTCTAAGTTTCCCATCAAATAGTTTTGCTTGCTCAGAGCAATGAATTAAGTCTTGAAAAGAAACATCCTTTGAGCAGGCTTTGTTTAATGGGTATCACATCTTCACATTGCTCTGAAGCTGACCTTCCTCAGTCAGCTCGGACCTTTACTCTGTGCCTTCCTGCCCCTTTTCTGCTCCCAGCACTCAATAATGCTTGCCCAGCGTGTCCTTCAGTGCTGGTCCAGGCCTCCAAATTTGCTCTTTCCCTCGTACATCCACCAGGGTCAGGCCTTCCCTTTTCTGCTACTGAAGCATCCTGTCAACTTCAAACCTGTCAATTCACCTTTCCTCCTTGTGCAGGCTGCTGATGATCAGACAGAACCAAGTCCCCACACTAGTCAACCATGACTGCAAAAGCACCCTTAGGAATAGCACCAGGCTAGAGGGCATACATGCAAGACTCTGCTGACAGGCAATGTGAGGGCCAATTCCATCTACCACTACTGTCTCCAGGAAACAAACATCACAGCATGGGTACTTGAACAGGTACAGTGCTAAGGCTCAGCAACTCAGGCAGGCCTCCCTGAAGGCTCAGGAGGGTAACATACACAAGAGTTATTACACTACTACAATGAAACTAGTGCAGAGAGGCTAAAGTACAGTTAGCACTGTGATTTACTTCATAGGGAGACATGAACACAGAACAGACTGCTGAAAGAGGGATGGGTACCCAGGGAGGGAAAGAAGAAATCAGAAGGCAGTTCCAACTTGCAACACTAAATCCCAGAGGAACCTAAATGAAATGCCTGGGATTTGAAACCAACCATAGAGAAGAGATTGGTGTAGGCAGGGATTACTGAATTGCAGTGGGAGAGCCCACATGGCTGGATTGCTGCAATGGATAGATACAGACTCTTGAGGAAAAACAGGCTGGGAAGGTGATGAGCATGGGTGGGTTTCAATCTATGCAAGGGGCTGACTGCGACACACACTGTGTTGCTTGGAACAAGTGATGAAGCAGTCAAAACCTTATAGGTAGGGATCAGAAAATGGTCCAACACGGGTTATGCTGTGCTAGACATCTGCTACAGACCTCCTGGTCAGAAGGCAAAGTAGAAGCCTGAAAGCTGGAGGAAGTTCCATGAGTTGGTACTCAGTTCTAGCCCCCACTGGTACTCACTGGAGATGGGAACCACCCTAGTATCTGAAGACAGGGCAATGCAGCTGGGAATAAGCAATCCAGATTTCTAGTCGGTGTTGGTGGTAATTTCTTGATGCAGGGGACAGGTGAGTCTTCTGGACTTCTTACAAAGAATAAGTATAGGGTGAAAAGAACAGCCATAAGATTGTGGAACTAAAATTCTGGGGAAAGTGAGATAGACAAACAGCACAATCACAAGCTGGCACTTCAGGAGAGCAGAATTTGTCTTGTTTGGGAATCTTCTTAGTAGAATCTGAATGAAAACTGCTGTGGAAGGTGAAGTCAAAGCCTGTGAGCATTGGCTGATCTTCAAGGACAAGCTCCACAAAGCACAAGAAAGCCCATTCCTGAATGCAGGAAGTCAAGCAAGCATGGTGGGAGGCCAGTATGGATGAACAGAGAGCTCCATATTCCTGTGTTCAAACAAAACAAGTAAGTATATTAAAGGTAAAAGCTGCTAATATGTCCTAATTACAGATATATAGGTCTCAGAAAATAGAAATTATAATTAAAAGAGGAAGAAACAGGCAAGGTCTGCCTAAAGCAGTAAAAATACCGATGTGGGACACAACTCTATCTTACCAACAAAGTTAGCTAGAGGGTTGGTAAAACGGAATTAAAATAATTAGCTGTCAATATCATAAACCATTTTCAGTGGTTTTCCCTTTTGCAGAACTGCCTTTGAAATTCAGTGTTGCAGAATTTAGCTCACAACCAAGGATTCTTCCAAGTAGCACTGTTGGACTGTCCAATTATTTCAGTGGTTTACTTTTTTAATTTTTAGATGTAAATTTTTAGAGTGCCTTCCTTGCAGTTGGGTAGTGACTGCCCACAGTCTAATCTTACAAACATTAGCAAGTTTGGCAATTTACTCCAGGCGGCCTCAGCTCTACCGAGGAAAGTCTCACAGCAGTATAAATTATGTTTGGTAGCATTGGCAACATCAGGTTTTCATCTGACTTTGCTGATTTTGCCCCCTTACCAGGCAGGCACAGATTTTCATATTTGGCCCTGCATGTTTACTTCTGATTGGTAGGAGAAAGCAAAGGCATCAAAGCAGGTCTTTTCTTAACGTAGCTTGCTATCAAGGAAATGTACCCAATTCCCCATGTCTCTGAGCAGATGACACAAACACAACCCATTCTCATGGATTTCTTAAGCAGTCTTACTTTACTCAAAGAAACAGTCTCCCAGAGCCGAAGCCAAAAAGTGTGAATTTGGTGTGTATCGCCCTGTTCCCAAATTAGTCTCAGGAAACCTTCCCTGAGAGGCATGTCCTTCATCACAGAGTTAAATTTGACTACATGGTGAAGTCACCAGCCTGCACAAGAAAGATCACACACCCCAACTGCTAACTGCATCACTGTGTTCTCAGTCACCTCTTCCTACCTGACCGCCCCACATTTCTTAAAGCCACGACACAGTAAGTGACTTCATAATTCTTTTCCAGGGACCTTGGCTCTTCTGGACACTCAGAAGGAAGAGAAAGGCACTAATCACAGAATCACAGAATAGTCTGGGTTGGAAGGGACCTTAAAGATCATCTAGTACCAACCCCCTGCAAGGGCAGGGTCACCTCCTACTAGACTAAGTTGCTCACAGTCCTGTCCAACCTGTCCAGATGGCAGCGCTTTCCTTTCTCCAGCTTTTCTCACTGCACATGGATATTTCCTTGGGAACCTCCACAAAAAGAGACAATGGAGGTGTGCAAACGGAAGCATGTGAACCTGCAGTGGGTTTAGGATGGTCACCGGAAGCAGCTCCCAATGCAGACACTCAAGAAAGCTGCCTAAGGAACATCTTCACCTGCCTGCTTCCACATCTGTTTGCTTTTTGGTCTGCAGCTGCTCCAACCAGCAACGGAGCTGCAGGGTGACCCTGAGGTCTCTGTGTTGAAGCATTTATGCCAAAAATCTGGGGAAAACACTGTTTAATCTGAAGGAGAGCGTTCTGTCTCTTTTAATGATAAAGCTGCAATTTTGCAGTTTCACAAGTCAACATAAGGTTATACCAAAGCCAAATCCTGTGTTCTCTTCCTACAGTCCTCGTAGGTTCCTTACAACTCCCTTCTTCACCAATCCTGTTCATGCAATCCTGTCCTCTTCTTTGAACTGCCTCTGACTCTTTTTGGACCTTTGCTGAGCCGATTTAACTTGTGCACCCAGCAGGGTGCGATTGTCCTTTTCTCCAGGGTGAGTTTTCTGCCGAGTCTGTAATATGAATCGACTCACAGAGCAGTTTGATGAGCCCCACAAGGTAAGAAGTGAACTCACAAGCCAAGCATAGAAAGAAAAGTCTAAGGAAGGAAAAGAACCTCTCTCGGTTCTCAGCAGTAAGTGAAACCTTACATCAGCTCAAACCCTCTCCCATAGCTTCACCGTTCCTGTTCAGTAAAGATACGCCACAAAACTTGAGGTGCATTGTACTCGCTGTTAACTTGTAGCTGTCATAATAGAGGGGACTGAAAGCTTTTTAGCCGTTAGACAAAGACAGAGCTAATCCACTTAGTTTCTATCAGGAGGATTTTTTTAGGTGTGGTTATGGCCAATCTTTAAGTCTTTCAACAGTGTTTTCACTCTATACTTCAGTGACCTTGAACCATTATGGGCGCTCATTAGCACTTCTCAGCGTAACAATCTTAATACCGGCGTGGAGAACGACGCAGATCAAATCTGATTGAAGTGAATAGGGTGGAGGGACACAAGTTGCCTTGTTTGCTGCTGCTCTGGCTCTCCCTGGTTTGGAGAACATCCCACCAAAAAATAAAAGGATCGCGTTTTCTTTTATTTTTCCTAATCTCCAGGTCTTGGTTGGGTGGAAAAAACATCAGAGGGCCATTGTCTCTTATCTTGTATTGTCCATGGTTCTCTACAGAGGCTCAGTACAACTCAGAGCAGAGGGAGACGCAAGTAACCTTAGCCACTTACCAAGAACAGTCCCAGCAGCAACCAGTCACAAGGCCATCAATGGTTGTGAAGTTTGTTTTTTGAATTGTCCAGTGAAATACTACTTTGGTCCTTTATTCATTGTTTGTGTAGTGTGCTGGTGCCACACACACCCTTTGCTCCTCCAGACAGCCACTGTTAATGTGAAACGGAAAGCAGCCTGCAATGTAGCATCCCTCCTGCAGCTGCTCATCAAAGACACTGCACTGAAACATTTTAATATTTCAGGCCATTTGCAGGGGAATTGCACCTCCCTAGGGATTCTCACTCAATGGGAATGACAGAAACAAGAACCGAACCCACATCATAATCAAAATTCTTGTGCACTGAAACTGCACACGAGCTATTACACACATTCCATTATACTACAAAATGAGTAAGTCTTTTGCAGCACAGCAAAAACAGGGAGCTTGTTTTTTAATACCTGTAGGAATGGCTTTCTCTCGTGGTCGACATCAGGAAAGCACGAGGCCTAACGGCAGGCAGGGAACTACAAAGCAAAATATGGTGCTTGCCTGTGTCCACAGACAACTGCAGTGGGGTATGAGAGATGTTATAAACCTTCACTGCATCCCCAACTGCTGCCCAAAAACTGTGAAAGTACCGCTGTGGCGTCCTTACCTGATCAGTATGTCCCCTCACCACTTTCTGAATAGGGTATTTCTGACAAGCTTCCCAAATATTTTTGAAAATTGGCACCTAAACTGGCCACGACTGAGCACTGACCTTGCCATCCCAGCATTAGCTTGTCTTGTGCTGTTGGGGGAGCGGGGAGATGGGAATAATAGCTAAAAAAAGGAATCGCGATACTGCTGCTTAAACTGATGAAAGAAGTAATCAGCACTTCTGGCAGGAATATTTGGTTTTCATTCCTACATTCTGCTCTTTTTCTTCTTCCTGTTCAGTGCCAGTACTAACATTGCTGCTGCTGCACAGTAGACTGAATTTGAAAATTGATCTGACTGAAAAGTAACCTGTTTCTTCACTTCCAATCCACTAACCTTACTCACCTCCCATCCTGGCAGCAGGCATTTCCAGAGGTCTATTACGTACATATCAACTAAGCAGATAAAGTAGAGAAATATATTGCATATTGAAAACAGAGCTTTACAATACAGATTTATTTGCTATTCAGGTCATTGTTGGCACAAACTTTAGGAACGTTACTCTTTTTGTGAGTAAAACCAAAACCATTTAAATATCACAGATGTTGCCATAATTTTTCTTCTGGATCTAAGACATTTATACCCAAACTAAGAAATTTATGTAATCTTTCCTCTCAAATGATCCTGCAAAGGAGCTGCAATGTAAAGGCAGCAGAGTAGAACCCTGCCTTTGCTGAAAAAAGTAACAGCACAACTGGGTTAATTATAACCTTGAGACACAAAACACAAAGCTACCATAAAATAAACTACTTGATGTATCAGCAAAGACAAGGTTACACAGGTGAGAATTTTTTTATTTGTCTGTATCATCTAGAGAAAGAGACAGGATAAATTTACCTGATATCATTAATAGCTCCTAAAAGTACTTTGCATTGACATGTCCTCTGCAGCATCAGTCCAAGGGCCTTCCTTAACTAAATTATACCTTAAATAGGGCAGGGATATCAGGTTCTTAAATCCTTATTTGGCAGAGGAAGTCAGGAGAGGAAAGCAACAACATTTCTGGTAGTGAGAATGTATAATTAAGAACATGCAGGGGCTAACACATTACAACCCAGTTCACTGGAAAGGAATACACAAGCTTTTGCTATGGATTTGTCAACTGACATCCCACTCCACTCCTCCTTCCTGCATTTACAGATTTCATGTCCCACTGAAAGAAAACTGAATTATGTCTTTGGGGTCTTTCTTTCCACTTCGCATGGAGAACACTCCAGGCACAAGGAACAAGCCTTGCTCTTTGCCCAAGCTTGCTGATAAAAGACTAACTTTGAAAAAGCTTTGAAAACATCAGTTTAGATTTGGGTCCTAAAGCATCCATAGGAAGCCTAACTTTAAACAGTGGCAAGATGAAGAATACAGGCTGATTTTCAAGCTTCAAACATTATCATGTGAATTCAGGTATTCCCAGCTTGAATTCATTTTAGTGGTATAAGCCAAAAGGTGGTACATTTTAGGAAAATAAACCTAATACCCTCCCCAAAAGCAATAAATTATGAAAATAAGTCCTGGTTTTAGGACTTTTAGAGGAACTACAACAAATGCCTTGTCCCATCCATCCTCTCAAACCATCTTCTGAGGGGCAATCTTCAAAACAAGTTGTTCCCCTTATAGCAGTAACTAACCTATTTCTCTCATGGTCAAAGGATATACCACCACGTGCAGAGAAGACAAACTGCCCGATGCCATTTCACCCTGTGCACTACTACACTATTGAAAGGCAGCCTCAGACCATGGCAATGAGGGACAGCTAGTAGGGTAGTTGGAAAAAACCCACACCTTGCTAATAAATATGATCAGCAAGAAATCAGTTCCCTGCTGCGAGTGGAAACTAAATGGTGTCCAATAGAGAGAAGACTAAATGTCGTTCATGAACCTAACACTGAAGTTGGTAGTCAAAGCCTGGGTCAGAGAGAGACTCTTTCTTCAGGCACAGAGGCCTCCTGCACCTGATTAACACCACTCAGAGGTGAAAACCCTCTGCAGGCAGGTAGGCGAGTTAAATTAGGCCTTTATGTTTTATAATCTGCAGGATCAGGACTACAGATGTATCTCCTTCCCAGCCAGCACTCCCTGTGTTAATGTAGTCCTTCAGGCAGGCAAACCACCCAGCACTCCATCTCTTCTTTATTTCCTCTTCCTCTCCTGCGTTTTATTTGACTTCAAAATGAAAAGTGGGGAGAGGGCAGCAGGTTAGAGAAAAGCCTGCAGAGGATTCCTTCTCCTCAGATTAGGATTTAATTGTATTCCTAGTGAGTCCCTTCTGGTTGCACTCGGTATTTCAGATGAATGTTTCATCAATATGATTAGGATCACATCCCTCAGTCTTGTCTATTTACACAATCGGTTGTGACAGCTCAGAGTATAGTACTCCCTAAAGGAAATATTAGATACCACCCTATCATTTTATTCAAATCATATTTTGCACTCCGCACTCTCAGCCTAATGTCATTCTCCCCTGGATTACATATTTGTGATATCCAGCAAGCACTAAAATCCTCCCAATAAGGATTAGATTAATATTTATATTAGCTATACTGGTATTATTATGAACAGGGTTAAGGAGATTTTGGAAGGGGAGGAGTGGGCTATGGACAGACACTTCAAGGGGCCGGGGAACGGGCTTGTATGTTACAATAGTCTGGGGCAAACAGTGACGACAGGATAATAAAATATTAATATTAACAATTAACAATTAACAATTAACAATTAACAATTAACAATTAATAATAATAATAATAATAATAATAATAATAATAATAATAATAATAATAATAATAATAATAATAATAATAATAATAATAATAATAATAATAATAATAATAATAATAATAATAATAA
>NW_009952263.1:4050867-4057398 GCF_000747805.2 Chaetura pelagica | reverse complement strand
GAGGGAGGGAAGGAGGGAAGGAAGGAGCCCCTCGCTCCCGTGGGGACCGGGAAGCGCCGTCGGAAGAAGGCGGCTTCGGGCTCGTTTGGGTTTTCCGCCTGCGTGCGAAGCATCGGTGACAGAATTCGGAGCAAGCAGCGAGAGACTAAGTTTTGTTTGTATAAAAATAAAATAAAATAAAAAGAAAAATAAATTTAAAAGTATCAGTCGGTTATTCCCGACGTGCAAAGAGCACAGGCGGGAAAAACCGTGAGCTATCGGGTCTGCTTTAACGAAAACGACAACAAAATCTGTCTTTGGTGAGGAACGGTCTCAGACCCTCGGGCGAGCCCGTCTCCACCGCCTCTGTTGCCCCGGGAGGCCCGGGCCTCCCTGCTCTTAAAAAACAAATAAAACCTGAGCACACAGAGCACCGAACCAGCCCCTCGGCTGAGCGAGGAGAATTGCTAATTTGTAGGGAACAGCTTCAAACGGACACACCGGTGTAGCCCCGTTTCAGTGGAACCGCGGGCCGGGCGAGGGGCAGGGGGGACAAGAAGCAGCTCCCCGGGGCGGGCAGAGCCGGGCAGGAGCGGGCAGGTTCCAGCCAACATCCCGGGGGTTCCGCTATCCAAAAACTAGGTTTTGCAGCTTCACCAGTCGCATCTCAGTGCGCAGCACCGCGAAAGGGTAGATACCCTTTCTTTTTTTCGTATTTCTTTTATTTTTTTTTCCTTGTTTTTGTTTTCCTTCTCTAGACCCTGCCCTCTGACCACCCCCGTTTCGAAGCCGCACGGTTTCCGTGACACAGGGACCGAAGCGGCAGGGACGGGGCCTTTCCCTCGCAGCACGTTCCGCCCGCCCGCCGCACACCTGCCCTGCCGTCCCCGCGGGTCCCGGGGGTGCGGAGGAAGGGGCACACACGTCCTCGGGGTTGCCCACTCCCTCCAAACTCCCGATAAAGAGCTCGCCGAGGCGAGGCGGCTCCACTCCGAGCCCGCTGTTTGCCTCGGTAAATCTCATTACGAAGCAAAGCGCAAGGGTAGTTAACTTTATCTTCTGTTAATGTAAACAAATAAGAAGCATTCAGTTCCTTGATCTTTATTTAAATATAGAGTTGTTTATCGGTGTCATCCTATGAAGATTAATTAGATACCTTTATTCACAATTTGGCGTCTGACACCCCATTTTAGGAATGCATTATAATCACAAGGTGTTAATTGGGGCCAGCCAGGCACTTATGTTTCTATTAAACAGTGTGAGGACTTTTCGCAAGTATTAAGTTATTTTTTTACCGTGCGGTGCAAAAATATACAGCTTTTAATAACACGCTGCGAAGGAATCGCGCTCCTGAGCGCTGAATTATCCAGGTCCGCAGCCCGGGAAGGGCGGGCGAGCCCCGGGGGAATGTCACCGCCCCCGCTTCTGGAAACGGGGGACACACAGGAGTCTTGGCCGGGAGGCTGCATCCTCCTCTTAAAAGAAAAAAAAAAATAGGAAGAAATAATATTCCGTCCCTGGACCCTTAAAAGTTACCGCGAGTCCCCTCCCGTCCCAAACTGGATACGATTCCCCGCGCAAGGGATTCGCCGCGGAGACACCGGTTTGTTTCTCTCGCCAACGCGCAGAGCCGGAGCCTCGCACGGAGAAGGGAAGAGCTGATCGAAATGTCCTCTGGAATTCGCCGCTCTCCGCTCCAGCGGGGAGGGAGCAGCCCCGGGATCGCCGCCCGTGCCCCCCGGTCGCGTTACCTCCTCCGGGGCGGGTCCCGACTTGAGTCCCTGGTTTATTTTGTTTGCAGCCGGTTTAATCCCATTACTGCCTGCATATCCTCAGGAAAGGTCCCGCTGCCCCGGGAGCCGGATTCAATTGCTCTACCAGGAGGGGCTTTCACCCCAGATAAGCGGGCAGGGGAATTTCTTACCTTGTTCCGGGAAATGGAGGAAGGGGGGAAGGGGGGTGGGGGAGGAGGGACAGGCCCCGCTGCTGCTGGGGGAGGCGAGCAGAGATCACAGGTAGCTCCCCGGGACGCGGGCTGAGCTCACACCTCCCCTCCCGCCGAGGGGGAGGGGGCAGGGGAAAAAAAAAAAGCAGCACACTCAGATTTTTGGACTAAGCCCGGGGCTTAAACCTGGGGGAAACACAGGGGAACTGCGGCAAACTATGAGAACAACAACAAAAAAAATCCGTACACAGATGATAATGTGAGAGATAAGCACCCTACGGTAGGAACTGGCTAGATTTCAGAGGCAACTCAGACCCCCAGGAGTGCACTCCCTCCTCCAACCCCCAGCTGAAACACCCAGCAGAGCAAAGAAGAGGCAGAGAGGCACCCCCACTTTTATCCCTGGCACAACCACATTTATTAAAAATTACTACTCTGTACATAGAAAAAGAAAACAGAACCGAGTTTTGTTGGGAGAAGTTTGTGTGCCAGTGCTCTCAGGTTAATCAATTGAAAACGGCTGAAACTATAGGCAAGAAGAGTGGGTAAGTTACATCACTTCCAGTTTTGTACAGGGCAGCTGAAAGTCACTTTGTAGACACAAACAGAAATCTGTTCATATTTTCTGCAATGCACCATATGCCATTTGGTTAACAAAAACAAGAAAAGCCTTTTGAACTTCAAAGCACCAGTGGAGGTCCTTTTGACTGAACAGCTATAGGTCAGCTATTTATACATTATTCCACAATATTCTACAATGTACCTAGACAAAACACAACTGTACACTTTTGCTTTTTGGCCACCTCAATAAAGGTTAGGCTTTTGGGATGGAGGCTTTTTTTAATGCAAGTTCTACACTAAGAAAAGTTAGATTTGGTCACAGTAACCCCATCTTAAGCAACAAAACCTTGAAGTCAAAACCCTGCCTGGCAAGCAGGCCTTATTTTGGCCATCTTGTGCCAAAGAAAGCCCTAGCTGAGCAATATTCAACTCAGGTAACTGTGCTACAGACAAGGATTGAAGAAGCCAGCTCAGTCTAAAACAGAATGGCATTTGTGCAGCTACCTGCAACCAAGCTCCCTTTTATCAGAGGAGCAGCAGGGAAGAAAACTAAATTTGTGATCCTACCCCCCCTCTTTCCTTGCTCAGGAGTGCATAGATTTGATCAGGCCTGAGCCAAGCCTAACGGTACACTTTAGTGTCCCTAATAAATAAGCCACATAATTGTGAAAATCTAGGCTCCAGCTTAGAGCTTCCAGAAGTTGTTCCTTCTAGAAGAGGGGAAGGATTCTAGCATAGTTTGATCTTTCCCTGCAACAGTCAAAAAGCTTTGGCACCTTCTTTAGAATTGCACACAACAATTCAAGGTGGAAGGCAAGAGTATTTTTGGCAATTGTAATGCAAAAAAACCCCAAAACCAACAAACCAAGGCCACCCTGAAAAAAAACACCAGCCAACTGGAATAAAAGGATGCTTTTAAGAACTAGAATAGAATGCGTAGTAGCCCATGCCTTTTGAAGTGTCTTTGCTATAGTCCTCAGCATTAATGTCCTCACATTTCATAGTTGGGGAATTTTCATTGCTAGAAGTGCTAGGGGAGAGGCGTCTTCTCTTACAAGCACCCGTGTAGACCCCAGAATCGTTTGAATCTAGAGACTTTATGGAGGGTGGAGTCTCTATCCAGGATGAGCCGATTTCTTCTTTCACCTTCTCCTTGGAAAGCTGGTCTTCAGAGAAACCTGGGGGACTTGTTCTTGAGGCCCAAGGTAATCCTGTTGTCATTTTTCTCTGGTAAGAGCCCCTGCTCCCCCAGCTTGCCATGGATGGAAATGTCGGGTCAGGGTAGTATCCCAGTGCATGGGATGTCTGAAGGGGGAGGGATTTAATGCCATAAGGGAGCAAGGTGCTAGGAGAATACTCTGCCTCATAGGAGTTCATGTCCAGTTTGTTGGCACTGGGCTGCTGTACAGGCGTAACAAACCACCGCTGAGGAGGGCTGGCCACCTCTTCATTCTGCTGCGGGGACAGCAAGCCGTTTGTCTGAGGTACAGTTCTCTCACCATTGTAAAACCTGGCGGGGGGCAGGTTGTTGACAAACTGTTCTTGGAAGAATGGCTGCACACTGTATCGGGCACCAGGGACGATCTGGTGGGATCTAGGAGAATCCGTGGGAGATGGAGTTAATCTGTCATTTTCTGAAGCTGTGTACATGCTACAACATAAAAGAGAAATACTGAGTTTTGCTCTTTACAGTTCTAGTATGGCAGTAAAAACAAAACAAAACCAGGAAGAAACCAAGTTATTCTTTATTAGAATCACTACTAGGTTTAACTGGATGCTCATTTTTATCTGGTTTAGGAGTTGGTGCTGTTTTCCCCAAGAGCAGTATAAAATTGATCGATAGTATTGCTGCTACAAATATACACTGTCCTCTGCCAGCCAACCTATTTTAAATGAGGTACAGCACCTTCCTCCCAAAAGCCACACTTGTATACATACAGCTTTTCAAAGGCCATTTGATGCTAGAGGCTGAGCATTATTAAGCAATTCTGCTAGCAATTTGAAGAAGCTGCCTGCTCTATGGAAATCCTTGATACACTACTGCCAATCTACAGGCCAGCCAGGTTCTGCTAGTATGAATTTTCTACCAGAATTCAGAAACTTGAAGGAAGGTATGTCAAGACAATATGGTAACTATTCAAGAATTTTCTACCAGAATTCAGAAACTTGAAGGGAAGGTATGTCAAGATAATATGGTAACTATTCAAACAGACAGTTTAATGGCATTAGACAGACATGTAATGTCTTACAAAGGAGCACATCAGCTAGCAAAGCTGCCAGTGGAAGTATCACAGCTTCTGAATGCCCAAAGTAGCATCTAAAGAAAAACTTTCACACACATTTCAGGCCAGAATCATTCCTCCCAGGCAGCAACAGCTGCTAGAGAAGACAAATGTACTCACGAGTCATAGTTGTCTCTGAAGCCTTTTGCAAAAGGATTATGGTCAATTTTGAGCTGGGTAATCTAAAAGTGAAAGCAGAACATAGTAAGATGCCATGTTGAACCTTTTGGACAATTTTATTGTGATTGCAGACATCCATGCTTACATCAGTGTTTTGATATGCTGTAACAGCTATGAACTGCGTTTCAGGGAAAATAAATGTTTGAGTCTTTGAGGAATCATTCAGATCTTCAACACCATCTTCAGTTACTTCCACAATGTGAAGCCGGGGCTGGTACTTGTGTAAAGATTGCAGCACTATCATCTGAAAGGAACCACAGAAGAAACAAGATCTTTAGACAAACTGCAGCTAATGTTAAAGTATCTATTTTATAGCCTGACATTTTCTTACTGTAAATTGCAATATTTTGACTCGGGAACAGAACAATTTTAACTGTTAACAGGAGATTCAGATCTTGTAGCCCTGTTTCACTAGATAATTAATATGCTAAAACCTGTAAACACAGGAAATCAAGAGTTATGGGCTACACTCCCACTTCTAGGGCAACTCCGAAGACAAATACATTAGCTAAAAACAAAGCCATTCACACACCTGTTTCTGACATTGCTTCTCATTAAGACAATTAGAAGACAAAACAACCTCTCCGATCCCGTTCAAGAAGATAACAAGTCAGAAGAACAGTGATTTAGCGGCTCCATTAAGTGTTGTAAAGCCCTGAGAACCCGGGGCTCCCCTGGCTGAGTCACCAAAACCCCCTCAAGCCTGCCTTCCCCTGCCTTTCTCCTCCTCCCCATTTACCTGCGCGTTGTTGTTGTTAGCACCTTTATTGTTCGTTAGCTTCAGTTTCCCGAAAGAAATCTCCTGCCTCATCCAGTGAGCTCCGGTGTTGGGCGACTCGGGGTGAACGTACACCTTGTTGCCTGAGAAAAACAAGCCCGTGAAGCGGCTGCCAGACACACCAGCCTTGTTCCAGCGCCACAGGGCGGGCAGCAAAAGCCCAAGGAGCACCTCGGATCCCCCGATGTACCCCCCATAGCATCACACACCGAGGGGACGGAAATTAAGTTGCAAAACCCCCTTAAAAGCGTAGTTCTGCACGCAGTGGGATACCGGAGGTGGGGAATCCCCTGCGCAGAGGGGGGCGAAGTGGGAAGCATTTCTAGGAAGCCGACAGGGAGACCCTAGAGATCCCGCACCTACCTTGCATGTTATTGTCGGCTTTGCCGCAGGTCACCCATTTGCCCCCTTGGAAACGCCAGTGGTTGGGGTCCGCCAGCACTACCTCCACGAATACGTTGTAGTGGGCCGTGGGATTGAGGCCGGTGATGTTAAAGCTCAGGAAAGGAAACATCCTCCTGGGAGGGGGAGAAAAACACACAGCATGAGAGGCGGGCCAGGGGATGGGGCGCGGGCCCCGGCGGCAGCTGGAGCGGCCCCTCGGGGTGCCCCGTCTGATCCATCACCAGAGGGACCAGGGAGGCAGACGACGAGCCCAAACCGACTCCCCGGCTCATCATCCGCCCACCTGTTGTAGGGAAGAAGGGAAAGCCACTTCTCGAGGAAAGCATCCCCGGGCCGCAGCCCCATCGACGGGGAGGGCACGCACCTCCTTCCCGGGAGAGTGGCTAATGCTGCCGAGGGCC
>NW_009952263.1:4049018-4049412 GCF_000747805.2 Chaetura pelagica | reverse complement strand
TCGGCAGTCCGTTCCTCGCAACCCGCCGTTCCCTTCAGCATCTCCCACCGGGAAAGGCAGATTTAAAATTCAGGCAGGTGCCAGATATGTTTGGCCTTTTCTCTCAGCGCAAAAACAGGACCCTTTTGCCCCAAAGGTTAAGGGAACAGAACTCGGGAAAGCGTAGATGCCCGTGTGATTTTGCGGAGCTGGCAGAGCCTGCCTGAAGGATTTGCAGCCACAAATCCGCAGCACCTCGCCCTCTGCTCACCGCCAGACAGCTCGCGGGGAGCGCTGCAAAAAACCTGCCTCCTCCTCACGGCTGAATTTTAAACCAGACCCGCCGAGCGGCGAGGATTTCGTTGTTGGACGGAAGGATGCGCCGGGAGCGGGGAAACGGCCGGGCTGGAGCAGG
>NW_009952263.1:4042891-4048843 GCF_000747805.2 Chaetura pelagica | reverse complement strand
CACGTCCGGCTGCGGCCAGACAAGCGGGAGCCGAGGGCAGGCACTGAATCCCCTGCCCTCAGCCCTAACCACATAACATTTGTTCTCATTTAATTTTTTTGCGTTGATCTCGTCCTACCGAAGAAGACAACAACAAAGCGTGGCAGCAGCCCGGTGCCCCAGCACGAAGGGAACCTGCCCCTGCGCGCTGCTGCCCTTTCGCCGGGGCTGCTCCTTGGCAAGGTGTTCGCATTCACCGCAGGGCGAGAAGGGGAGCAGAGCCCGGCCGGGCCAGCCCTGCTTCGAAAGCAAAATAAAACGAGGAGCATCTTGCAAGACTGAGCCTCCCCCCCGCCCCGTCCTGCCTTTCCCGGGCTAGGTCAGAGGGAAGGAAGATTTTACTACGCAGGGTTTCGGGGAATTAATTTTACAAGATTATAGACTAAAAGTGTCCCATGATTTAAAGCATCCCCGCAGGGCAGGTATCGTGTAGTTCAGGGCTGCTGCGGGTCTGTAGTTTGTTGTTTGGTTGGTTGTTTTTTTTCTCCCAAACTCGGTTAGCCTCGCGTTTAACAGATAAAGGTAGAAAAGCTTGAGATGTGGCTTGGGTTTCCTGCGGACTGCACTGTCTCCGAAGGGGGGGCGGGAAAATAGTGGCCGTCCTGGGAAAGGGAGAGCTTTCCAGTTTGGTTCGAAATACGCTTGGGGTGAGGCTCTTAACGAACGAAGGATTCCTCCAGCTCTTTCCAGAGTCAAGGTTATTTTCAGCTGAGCTCGGGAGAGCAGCAGCCTGGCCTCGATCCCTGCCTCGCACCCCGTAACTCCCGCCGAGCCAGGAGCCCGGCGGCGGTGTCTGAGCTGATCCCCCCGGGAGCCCCGTCGGCCCGGAGACCTTGTGAGGGTTTCAGGGAACCGCCTGTAGCTCGGTGGCTTGTTCATTCATTCCTTATGGTACGGGAAGAGCTGTGATCTCCTCCCGCACACCTCAAATTAAAGTTACTGTCGCAGTCACCAGCTAAACTCTTGGGACCCAACATTTGTCATTCCCTTTGCCTGCAAATCTGCTCTCCCTGAGGGTCGGGGAGGCAGCCGGGGGATGCCCCCCGCGCCCAGACTCCTGCAAAACGGCTCCCTGTCCCCGATACCCGCGAGGTTTGGCAGCGGAACGTCCCCATACGAAGCTGCGGGATGTTTCAAGTCATGCGTGGGACAGATTTCTGAATCGGTCCAGCAATGCTTTAGATGTTATCTTAGAGATAAGACAGAAGAAACAGCAGAAGAAACAGCAGACTCTGGTGAAACAGAAAGGAGCATGTTAGGTTCGTAAATCTACTAAAATAACCTCCAAACCACAAAAAGAATATTGAAAGAAAATGTAGGTCTTTGAAGGGTTGCAGATTCTCTTGCTTTTGTTGGGCTTTATTCAAATAGACTCCCGGGGTTTATTCAAATTAGGAGAGTCTCTGACTTTCAGAAAAGCTGCTACAGAAGAGCTCATTTTCCTCAGCCCAAGTTAGCGGCGTGTCACCGTACTGAATTCTTTTGTCCCTCGCGTTCGGGCTGGGATTGAGCCCTTTCCTCTGTCGTCGGAGGTCAGTTTACCAGAAAATCGCTTCAGCAAATGGCTTGGACCCGTGGGACTGAAACCGTCCCACAGAAGTACCTTTCAGTAGGGCCTAAGAGGGGGCAAGAAATTTGGATCCATAAAATCTGTTCTATCAGGAGTTTGTACGTATGCATGTGTATATGTTTATGTATACATATATGGAAGTCCATGTATCACCATATATAGCCATGTATGTTCTTTATCCTTACAAATACGGATACACACACTACTGAGTCCACAGAGACACCTTAACAAATTTATCAGAAACAATTCCAAAGCTTCTCCATCACTGTAGCCTTTTCCTGAAGTCCTGCTGCCACCACGGCAGGATTGACAGGTATTTTCTGAGCATTATGTTTGAAGAGTTTCTGTGAGGTAATTTTTTGCCTTGCCCCGATTTGGGTTTAAAACTGGCTGTTCGTTCCTGGATGTCCTCTTCAATTTGCCAGCAACTCATCTCCAAAGGGCTTCAATACTTTCAGCTTTATGCAAAGTTTGTGCTGGGATTTTGCATATTTTCTGTTTTTCCAGTGATCCAGTCTGGCGCTTTTTTTTTTCTTTCTTTCTTTTTTCTTTTTTTTTCTTCCCCCCCTCCTCCTCTTCAGCTACATACAGTGTATATGCAAAGGAAGGACGATACCTCTAAACACCCTCAGAGGACTTGCTACTCTTCCACCACCTTTTAATTTTACTTTAAAAATCACTAAATCAGAAATTTTTCGGATGTAGCTAATTATATGTGAGTGCTTCCTTTTCCAAATCTTCATACCTTTCTTTCCAAGTCTGCTGAACGCTTACATCACTCAGAAAAATCCAGGAGGTATTAATATGCCTGCACAAGGCTCGGCATTTCAGCTTGTCACTTCAGGAGCTACTTCTATGAAAAAGACAAATATACTCTTCCAGTGCTCAAGTTGTTTCATCCATCAAATAGAGACAGCAGCCATGTCTTTCGTGGAAATTCTAGGAGACAAAATTAATTAAACATGTTCTTTATTTTCTGATTAAAAGAAGTTCTCTTTAACTTCAAAGACCAGGATTCTATTTCAGTTTTTGCTAAGTGGGACTTTTGGTGTGCAGACATACACAGTCCCGAAGATTCAAGGATAACTTAAAATCCACTATTTTGTGAAAATTCAAACCCCAAAGGGTTAAAAATTAGAGTCAACTGTTGTTGAAGCAGATATGGACTCGAAATAGAAGTCGATGTAGCCCTACAAAACCCAAGAGCTGTTATCTTCAATATTAACTGGTGACGGTGTGGCGTGAACAGCAGTTTTACTCTTTGGTAATTAAATCCATTTTGCTGTCAGTTTCTTAGTTATCAAAACCAATTTTAAAAGGCAGCATGCAGACACACACATTTAAATAAAAAAAAAAAAAAAAAGGACATAAGTGTGCATGAGCGCCATAAGTAGTATGGGGGTAATTTATAAAAATGGGAAAGAACAGCCTTTTCTAGCTGAGGTAGATGAAACAAAAAGAACAGACGGGACTCAAGGAATCAGAAGCTGGAAGAAACAACTCAGTATTTGAAAAGAAAGTGGTATTCAAAGCAGCCTTATTGGTCACTTCCTTTCTTCTCCTTCAAAGAAAAATAGCACCTCAAAAAATCTTTGTCTGTGATTTTAAATGTAAAGGGAAAATATTATTAGTGAAAACTAGTCAAAATCTGATTCTAATTGGTAAAATGTGGCAGTATAAGCACGGACAAGCATAAACATGGTACTTGGATTGAATTCGTGGCAATGGATAGTTTTGCCAGGTAAGACCACACAACAGCTTTCTGTCATTGGGCCCCACCACCTTTTAATTTTACTTTAAAAATCACTAAATCAGAAATTTTTCGGATGTAGCTAATTATATGTGAGTGCTTCCTTTTCCAAATCTTCATACCTTTCTTTCCAAGTCTGCTGAACGCTTACATCACTCAGAAAAATCCAGGAGGTATTAATATGCCTGCACAAGGCTCGGCATTTCAGCTTGTCACTTCAGGAGCTACTTCTATGAAAAAGACAAATATACTCTTCCAGTGCTCAAGTTGTTTCATCCATCAAATAGAGACAGCAGCCATGTCTTTCGTGGAAATTCTAGGAGACAAAATTAATTAAACATGTTCTTTATTTTCTGATTAAAAGAAGTTCTCTTTAACTTCAAAGACCAGGATTCTATTTCAGTTTTTGCTAAGTGGGACTTTTGGTGTGCAGACATACACAGTCCCGAAGATTCAAGGATAACTTAAAATCCACTATTTTGTGAAAATTCAAACCCCAAAGGGTTAAAAATTAGAGTCAACTGTTGTTGAAGCAGATATGGACTCGAAATAGAAGTCGATGTAGCCCTACAAAACCCAAGAGCTGTTATCTTCAATATTAACTGGTGACGGTGTGGCGTGAACAGCAGTTTTACTCTTTGGTAATTAAATCCATTTTGCTGTCAGTTTCTTAGTTATCAAAACCAATTTTAAAAGGCAGCATGCAGACACACACATTTAAAAAAAAAAAAAAAAAAAAAGGACATAAGTGTGCATGAGCGCCATAAGTAGTATGGGGGTAATTTATAAAAATGGGAAAGAACAGCCTTTTCTAGCTGAGGTAGATGAAACAAAAAGAACAGACGGGACTCAAGGAATCAGAAGCTGGAAGAAACAACTCAGTATTTGAAAAGAAAGTGGTATTCAAAGCAGCCTTATTGGTCACTTCCTTTCTTCTCCTTCAAAGAAAAATAGCACCTCAAAAAATCTTTGTCTGTGATTTTAAATGTAAAGGGAAAATATTATTAGTGAAAACTAGTCAAAATCTGATTCTAATTGGTAAAATGTGGCAGTATAAGCACGGACAAGCATAAACATGGTACTTGGATTGAATTCGTGGCAATGGATAGTTTTGCCAGGTAAGACCACACAACAGCTTTCTGTCATTGGGCCTGTGGTACCCTGCTGGCTAAAGAAAGAAAGAAAGAGTGTGATTGAGAAAAATAAAGTCTTCCTAAAGCAGATGTCTTTGTCATTTTGACAAATAATTGGGAAATCTACAATAAGGGAGATGAGGACAAGTTTTCAATTTGCTTTAGCTTCCGGGTGACTTTCCTTACTCCAAATGGAGCTGTAGAAACAGAAAAGGAGGAGACTGCAATTAGGATCACAAACCCACCATAACTGAGATCAACAGTTCATATTTTGTATTATTCATGCATAGGGATCTCCAAACAGCCCTTCTTAAATGCTTGCCTTTTCACCCTCCAGTAGGTTTAATGAGGGATGCCTAGCACCTTTTCCAGGGTTTTAAAGCAAGATCACTTATTGGCTTATAGACCTGTGCCCATAGCCGCACTGAAAGTCATGTAATAGACATGTGAGAACATAACAGGATCCATCCATGTCACGGGTGTTACAGCCACAGATCCGGGCAGTTTGATCCTACTTGTATTTACGGATGTATTGCAGGTAGTATTTCAACAGCTGATTTTGGCTTGTTTGCCCTGCTTTGTATCAGAAACAACTATTGAAAGAGACTGGATTCAACCGCGCTGTTTAAATCTCAGCAACTGTGTTTTGCAGATCAAATGCTGTACGAAGATGGTCTGCTTTTTTGTTCTAACACTTTAAATTCATCACGCGAAGGCCCTGACAAACTTCATGCTGCTCGGGGCTTATGATGTCAGAGCCATGAAATATTTCCCGCTGATAACATAATAGCTGAGAAATATGAGTTTTGGAGGGTTTGGGGTTTTGTTTGCTCTGTGTGCATGCAGGATGAGGCTTACAGTGGGAAAACAATTAACTCGAGGGGCTGGAAAAGCCAGCAGCAGTGGGCTACCATGTAATTGCAGAAGCAATGAGGAATTTCACCTGGTATCATTTGTGACAGCAATCAAACAGCAAGGCCTAGCAGGGAACCACATATTAAATAGCTGCCGTGATGGGCGAGTCTGCTACAAAAATAAGCAGAAAGCAGAGCAGGGACGACATATGTACTCTCTGGGAAGGTGAGAAGAGAGCTGTAGGGTTCCCCTCCTGGGAAGGGCTCAGGTTTACTACTGCTTGCCCCGGTTTCCATCAGCAGCCGGTTGCTATCGGGAAAGGGATGGAGGCGGCATCTTTCCCTGCAGCCGGTCCGGGCCTGCTCGGGGTGGGAGGAGGAGGAGAGGGACCAGGAGGGGTGATCAGGGCAGGGGAGGGGACCGCAGGGGCATCTCGCCCCGAAACTGCCCTGCAAGCGAGGAGGGGGGTCTGTGGTGGGGAGAAGGGGGAAGGGGGAAGCTCCAGGTCCGCACGAACACTCCGCACACCCGCGGTCTCCCCAGCGCTGCTCCGGGCCAGCTCCTCGCCCGCCGCCCCTCCGGCGGTTTAGGGCTGCGGGAGGGGG
>NW_009952263.1:4037507-4042831 GCF_000747805.2 Chaetura pelagica | reverse complement strand
CCGCCCCTCCGGCGGTTTCGGGCTGCGGGTGGGGAAAATACCGGCCCCCGCCCAGCCTTCCCCGCTTTTTAAACCATTGTGTGGAAACATCGCTGCCGAATCTCCCGACCTGCGGAAAGCACCGGGGAGCTCTCCCCTCTCCCCCACACCAAACGCGGGGAGGGTCGGATGAAACCGCCGCCGCCCCCCGAGCGAGCCTTGCCGGGCGCTGCAGCCCCATCCTCATCCTCAGCCCCATCCTCATCCTCAGCCCCATCCTCATCCTCAGCCCCATCCTCGTCCCCATCCCCATCCCAGCGCGGGGCGGCGGTGAGCGATCCGGCCGGATTAACGCCCGGCGCTTTGAAGTCCCTGTGATCCCACGTCGGGGTGCTTAGGGCTCCCCATTCAGTTGCTAATTCCCACTAAGCTTTTTTAAGTACCTGAGCGCACAGAGCCCTGCGCCTTCAAAACAAGTTTATGCACGCAGATAGCTCCAAAATTACCCATCTGGGCACTAGCAAGACCAAAGGCGGAGGAGAGCAGAGTCGTTAGAAAATAATCGAAGCAAATGGGCACTTTCTTTGCCACGTGAATTTCGTCTCGGAAACCCGTTGGCAGGAGCGGGAGTTTCAAAGGTGCCCGCACCTGCGGAACCTGCGCCCTCCGGGGCCGGAGGCCGGGGCTGGCACCCGGCTCGGCTCAAATGGCCAGAAAGACCAGGAAAAAAATAGCAAAGGAGGGGGGCGGGGGGGGGAAAGCAGCAGCTTCCATCAGAAAAACACTAGAGCTGAGGAGGAAACGGCTGCGGACACCCTGGTGAGATGCTCCCTCACTCCGGGCAGGAAGTTTTTGCCGTTGTTATCAGCCCTGAAGAATTGTCCGTCTCAGTTTGGTGTTTGTTTTGTTTGTTGGTTTGGTTTTTTAGCAGCAGATGTTTAAGACATGCAGCGCAGAACGAAGCAACGTTATGAAGACACACGAATGAAAACAGTAACCTACGCGTAGCCTCCTCCTCCCCCTGAAACAAAAAAAACCCACCCCTCACTCAACAACAGAACCCATCACGTCTTTGCCACCATGATTTGTTTCTTGGTGACACAAGGACAATGTGAAAGGAGCCCTACACCGCTCCTCTCCAATTAGCTTCAATGAGGGAAGTACGAACGCTGCTTTTCCTAGCACAGATGATGACGCTGATTCCTGGCACATTAGTGAGGGAAAATTTTATCTTGAAGAGTTTGAGTTATACAGATGAGAGCAGATTAATGAGCAACATCATAGAAGAACTTGAAATAATCTCACAAAAGCATATTCCTCCGGGGTTTTTGGGGGTTGGTTGGTTTTTTTGTTTTACTATATTCTTTCGTTTCCCCACCGTTCAAGTTTCAGGCAGTTATTGGTTTCCCTGTTGCCCACAGCTGTGGATTGAATGGCAAAAAAGGAATGGATGTAATTAATATGAACAGGATGTGGGGAAAAAAAACCAAAACCTTCTGATCTTTCGTCTTCGGTGTTGATCTAAATTAAAGTACAACCTTCCTTAGTATGACCCATTAAAAGGCAGCAAGGGGCTTGGTGTCAGCAGTCAGACCCTGATGTCTACAGGGTGCTGAGATCTCGGCAAACTTATCATGGCAACATTTCTGCCTAGTTTACACCTTATTCAGCCCTACTCAAGCTAAAATCCCACCTTCCAATTACCCCCACATATAGCCTAAAGCTTAGAGGTTGACAGCTGCGGAACAACACGGGCCGGTAAAAATCAGAGCCCCAGCACGATGATAGAGATCAGGGGGCTGTGCCCCTCCATCCCGGGGGTGGTGACTGGCGTCTTCCTAAACCCGTGCGCCTGGTGCCTGCCTGGTTGCAAGGGACACCCAGGGACCTGCAGGATGGCCGTCCTTGGTTCCTGGGAGGAGGAACCTCTTGCCTCTGCACCTCTGGCTTATTGTCCAGCCTTTCCTCCTAAATGAAACATTAGAGTGAGTCAGAGCTAAGCGGTCAGCCCATGAGGTGTCACGGCAAGGTGAAGGATGTGCTGTTTTTTGGTCGCGTCAGCTACAAAAGCAGGAGCCTTCCACGCGTGGGACAGATGGCAACCAGCAGCCGAGCAGGGCACCGGCTGTCCTTGCTTCAGGCACCAGCCACTGGGAAAAGAAGAGGGATGTCGCAGGGTCATGGTCGGTGCTGTCACAAAAACAGTGGTCAGGGCAGCGAGCAGTGAGTGGCAGAGCCGGACCCAGAGTGACTTACTTTCCTGGACAGGGCAAGCTGTTTGGTATATGCGTTTGGTTGGTGTGGGATACTGGCACACTCCTGCCAGAGCTCGTAATGTCCAGCTGGGGCTCGAGGACTGTGTAGATACCTTGACACCTTCATCACTTTTCTACAAGCTGTGTGGGAGGTCCTAAAAGGTGATTTTTTTGCTGCATTGCTAATTTCTGAAAGCTAACAGCTCTGGGGAGTATTTGATGAAAGGTGGATGTTAGGAGTGCCTGGGTAGAAAAAATGCTGCAAAAATCCACCTTTAAAGCGTAATTATAAAAATCGTACTGCAGACACGGAAAACGATCCCACCAGGCAGCAATTACATGGATTTCAGGAAAACCAAAACCAAAACAAACAAACAACAAACCAAAACAGAAAAGCAAAGCAAGCCTGCATTTCCATCTGGTAGCTGAACAGCTCTGGAAATAATTGTCCATTTGTTTCACCTGTCTCCTTCTGGGGTTTTAAGTCTTGCCTGTCACATTTTGTGGCAGCATTTACCAGACTTCATTCAAGTGCTTTGGGGTGGGTGGTGCCCCTGAGGGCAGGACTGGCATGGGAAGCATCAGCCCAGGTGAGGGGGACACCAGTGGGTGCCACTGTGAACTGCTGTCCCAGTTTGCTGAGCACTCCACTGGTCCCTGGAGCTCTCTGATTCCACGGTCGGAGAAAGTGGCCAATTATTTTTCTGTCTGAAAGAGTCTGTGATGTGGCAGAGGATGACAGCTCCAAGGGAGAAAACACCTCTTCATTAAAAAGTGCTGCTAAGCACACTGAATATCCATATCCCAGCACCCAGTTGCACAAAGGTTAGGATGAGAGCCAAGAAATTATGCACTTTCACAGACTTTTATACATACACATATATATATTCATGTGTACAACACATGCAGGTCCACACACACAAATCTACAGGCTCTCTTTTAACACAAGGTGGCCAAAATCCTTTAAGTCCATAGTCAAACAAAACTCCTGCCAAAGTCTCGTTTTACTATTTACTATGAGGAATCACCTAGGGGGAGAAAAAAAAAAAAAAAAAAAAAAAGGTTAAAAAGTGCAAGAGACTCAGCTTCATGGAAAAATTAATTTTTAGGACTATGCTGAGGGAAAGATTTAAAAGAAAATAGAAAGCAATAATCTGTGTCTTGCACACCTCTGTTTGAAAGGTTGCAGGGAAGAGAAGACCAGGCTGCTGAATTTTGTGGGTTCCACTTGATTTCATTGCCTTGTAAGTCAGTTTAATAATTGTATGAATTAATTTTAATGAATTAGAAAGTATTTATAGAAAAGATACAAAATACATATGAATCATGTGACAATGCAGAATTTGGTTTCTTGGTGAGGCACGTTGTGTTACAGATGAGAACTAATCTACTGCTGGAACCAAAGAAAGCTCAAAACAGAAGCTGCATTTTGGGATGTAATTCTGAAAGGCAGAGAAAAGACAAAATAAGAAGCACTAAGGACAAGATGGGAGGAAAAGTGTTGGCATCCAAGGCTACAACATGTCAGCAAGGTAGAAGTCACTGCTCCCACAATTGCTTTGTGGAAGCGTTTAGGCTCCAAGCTGAACAGCAGCAGCCTTTACCTAACACCTCACACCCCAGCAGCTTTCCCTAGCCCAATTCCCTGGCTGCCTATATTCATGCACTGAGCTGCATGGGCTCAGTAGGTTGCTGCCCATCTCCCACAGAGTCCCAGTTATGAGCCTGACTCTTTTCTTCCCCTAGGAGGGTGGCCCAGGTGGGATGCTCAGAGCATCACGCCACCAAGGCTGTGCTGCAGATGGGCCCCACTTCCTCTCACTCCAGTGTCTCAGGGAAGCAGAAAAACCTTCAGACAGAACAGGGGAAAGGCAGCAAGTGACCCCTTGGTTATGACTATCTCATTATTTATAGGGGAACATACTAAAACAAACCACCACGAGTTCTTTTTGAACTGGAAGAACTATAATCCAGGGGTACAGTGATAAATAAAGAGATAGGCTCACATATTTGATGTTCAGAGCTGGACAATGAGAAATGTGGAAATCCTGTGCTGACCAAGTAGATAAACCCCTGTGATGCTGTTTTTATTCAGTGACTTGACAGAATCATTAAACACAACCGCTTTCTAGCCTTTCCTTCAGTTTTTAATTGAAATTTTCACCTCCCTGTCCTTTCACTTGACCATATAACAATTCCTTATTCAGCAACCTAAATGAGGAATCTGCAATAAAGCAGAAATGTTCAAAATATGGAAAATAATTTATTCTTGACAACTTACAGATTATAGACATTTGCTTTCACTAAAGCTTTTAAGCCACTATAATTTATTTTCAGCAGAACTTTAAATCCTGCAATGGCATGTCTTTGTTCTCATATGTTTCAATGCAGAACTGCTGGCTTTTGGTTCTGCACGGTTTGTATTTGATTGTTCTCTGCTTAAAATGCACTGTAATGTAACCATAACAATACACTGCTTTTCCATGCTTAGCATATTCATTACCTTGTCTTCCTCTCAACTTCTTGATTTGCATGCAAGAAATCTGTGTCAGAGGGAATGCAATCTGCAAGCCAATAAAACCCTGTCCCATGGGAGGAAGGAATCAAAGCGGTGCATGTAGCTCAGATGAGGAATACAAAGTACATACAAGAGCACAGCTCTGCATCACATGAAAGACCTACAGTCCAAGAGCTGCATACCAGGTAGAGAACAGCTTTTACAAGAGGCAGCGAAAGGGCTACGGCTGCAGTTCCACCAGGCATTGTCTTTATTGACAAAACCAGACCGTGGAGCCTCCCATTCCCTTGGGGTGCCTGCCTACCCCTGTGGCTCAAGTCCTCACCCCTTGACTCAGTTTGTATGAACATTTGGAAGACCATGCTGTAAATCAAGTTTTGGGGGTTAGTTCTGCTTAAAAATTACCCTTTCCCAAAAGAGTGTGTTTTTAACCCTGCTTACTTCAGTGATTGGGTTCAACATGCCATCTTACCAACAGCTGCATCAGCACAACGGAGGCGACAAACAGCGTTACAGGAACAAAACCAGGGCTGTGGGGTAGAAAATTCCCCCATTGGTTTCACAGGCAACCT
>NW_009952263.1:4004886-4037305 GCF_000747805.2 Chaetura pelagica | reverse complement strand
GAACCCTCTGTGGCAGAGGAGCTGGGGCAGGTTAGCCAGGTTTGCTGCCTGCCTGCAGCATAGCCACCCGGGGCTGGGGCTCTCTGCTCAGCAGAGCTAGACCCGTACACCCCTGGAACACTCAGGGTGCTTGCTGACCCACTTTAGGCTCAGGTCATGTTTCTGTCAAATCGGTCTCGGTGCCTGAGGGAGGCTTAGCCAGCTGCAGGGGAGTAGGCAGCACCCAGGCTGTGTGTAAAGGCTGCTGGTGCAGTCAACCCACCACAGTGTTTTGGAGAAATCCGGGCCTGTGTGTGGGTGTACCACCCAGCAATCTGAGGCCCGTGGCCACAGCACTTCTTATTTAGCACAACGAATCTTTAACCAGATTTGTTGAACCACGGTGGGATCTGGTTGCAGCTCCCGACCTATGGTGGCATTTTAAGGCACGTGGAGATAAATGGTGATTGTCCTGGAAGTGCTGCATCCCCAACTCTGGCAGTTCAGCTGGTCTGGCTGCAGCTCAGCTGGCAGGGGCTGGGGCAGTAACGTTGTCAGCCCTCCTGGCTCTGAGCACAGCAGAACAGCGATTAGTGTTACAGCAGACAGCACTGGTTTCTCCGGATTTGATCTCAAACACCCAGGACAGAAGCAGTTACACCTCTCTGAACCAACTCTGCTGCCTGCCTTCCTCAATACTCACTTTCATAAACCCCAGAGTTAAAAATTTGCCAGTTCAGAAAAGTAACAGGCAACGGCAGATCAAGCCTAGTTACACTTTCGGTGTCTCTCACCAACGTGTAATTTGGTGGTGTCTGATATGGCTAAGAGCTAGAATGATGATGTGCTGGGCTGGGTTAGCCCATCCATTTGTGGCATGATCTTGTCAGCCAGAAACTTTAATCAGCTTTTAAAATCCATGCTCATAGCCCAGACCCCACATGGTTATGCTAGGGGTCATATGCTGTGCTCCAGGGGTCAGAACCCACAGGAGAGGACTGGTGTGAATCCATAAAAGCTAAAGCATGCCTAGCTGAAACCACAGCCTTGCCAACTTGAGTAGCTGAATAGCATGCCTGTACTCTGAGCAAAGGTTGTGCCAGAGTTGTCTTTAAATTTGTTCCCTATTACCCATCCTTTCCTTCCAAATAAATATGGATCTGCCAAATATCTTCTTTGCAAAGATGTGGACTCTGTACAGTGCTACCCATCTGAAGTTTGCTGCAGTCTTTTCAGTCAACTAGTGACAGGTCTATGTGAGATGCTTTAACTTACTGCAAAGCCTTTCTTAACAAACACTAATAGTTTTCAGTTAATATATTTAAGGCATCCCAAAAACTTGACTATGAAAAGTACATTCAGTCACACAGTATCCCCTGTTAAACTGCAAGAATTCCAGTAATGTATACCTTTTTTTTTTTTTTTTCCAAAGGAGGTTACAGTTTCCATAGAAAATATTTGAAGGTCTATGAACTAGAAAATCTTCCCACTTCTGCTATAGTGAAGCCCTGAAAGGCACAGGTGAGCAACCTTTTAAGGAAAGAGAGGCATGGCAATGTTTTTTAAATCTTGGTCGAATACATGACTTGCCATAGCTTGTTGCTTTCAGAAATTCTGACTTTATAGAGTTTGCAAACAGTTAGAGAAAAAAAGAGGTAGAAACAGTGTTTGTAACAAGAAGCATAAAAAAATCCTCAGTGTAACATCATAATTAAAAAACGAAGTTAAATAAAAAGATTATGTAAAAATACTAGGTATAGCCAAACTGTCATTAAGGCAGTCTCCTTCAAAGCATAGATGCAGGGGCATTAGAGCTGAAAAAAAGTTTCACAATTACATCAGCTCTGTAGGCTGAACTGTTACTACCATTCACAGGAAAATAAACCAGTGACTAAAAAAAAAAAATATATTACAAGTTTCCCCCCCATCATATTTCTCAGTAGCAATGAGACCAATGCTCCCAGTTGTGACTCACGTGAAGTCAGCAGATACTCTCCAGGGCTGAAATGAACCCTGTAACTTTAGCCTCCATGTTTCCTCACAGAGACTCATATTGACACTTCCATCCTTCACAGGCTCAGCAGCCCTGGGGATCCTCTCCTCCCCAGTGTCCCAGCTACATCTTTACCATTTCTTATTTTTTTCAGAGTGGGCAAGTCAGTTGTGCAGGCATCCTTACTCGAGCACTCTTACATCAGAGCTGGTTCTTCCCAGCACCCAGGTCAAACCTGCTTCCCACCTTCCCAGGTCTGCTCTGGATTCATGTTTCATTGCCCCATGAGCTGCACTGTATATGTGTCTCCATTGCACAGGGATGTCCAGGGTGGCTGCACATTGAGACAGGCCTTAATGTCATCTCAGAGTGGCTGGTACCCTTGAATTACCCCATCAGTCTCTCAGGACTCCATATCCAGAGATCTGTAAAGTGCTGGTTTATCTGATGGTGGTCCATGGTCAGCTGGGTTTCCTGCAGCCAGCATCACAGTACCATAGCATATACAAACTGCTTTTTATGGTCTCAATGCTTTAAACTTCTACTGTATGAATAAGCAGAGCAGATGGTGCCTGGGCTGGGCACTACTCACCACTGACATCTTCAGAAAGTGCATCCTGGGAAAAGCCATGAGCTGTGCTAAATAACCTGAGCACCAACATGTCTGCCTTTTCCTACTACTATTCTGGATCTTCTTGCATCACCTGAGTCAGGAGGGTTCTGCCAGTGGTGCTGACACTTTAGAATTGAATATGCATAATATTAAGAAATTATCATGTTACATTCCAGTGCACAAGTACAGAAATAGTCTTAGATTGAGCTTGGCTACCTTTCCTGACTTGGCTACCAAAATAATTTGTCCTTTTTAAACACTGGAATATGGACAGATCTTACTGAACACTCCACTTATGGCTAAATATGTTTTTTTGGAAGGATTAAAAAGCATGGCAGTTGGAAGACAGCATTTTCTTTAAAAAAAGTAATCATGTAATTTACTTACAAGCAAAAAAGGAAAGGTTTCATTTTCCTACCTTTTCCTTAACCCCTAGAGGCTATGATATCATATGTGTAAATTCAAATTAACACTTCTCCCATCTGGATTTCTGTATATTTAAATTGGAGGCTTGGAAGAACGTTTTTCTTAGAAAAAAATGCTTTTGAGAAACTACCCTGTTTGAAGAGCAATGGGTTGGGTGGCTGACCATGCTAGAGCCTGTCTAGGGAAACCACAGCCAGGGTTGTCAACTATTTTTCATGTACAGACTTCACCACCTAAGGAGGGATTGTTATCTTTGTAGGCAGGGCATGTTAGCTGGTAAATGAGTTCCTGTAACTTTGTTAAGTCCTTATTTTTACCAGTGGCATGACCTTTTATCTCTACCTTTGCACTTTTTTTTGGCCAGTCACCTACACAGCTGGGCACTGCTCCCTGGCAGCTCCTTTACCTTCTGTCTCTGGGGCACTTCATCCCATCTCCTAATCCAAAACTCCTCAGTCAGGTAGGAGAGCAGGGGTGGGTATAAAGACACAGCTGCCTCATGGATGAGGGGAAAAATAAAACCCAAAGAAGAAATGCCCCACCCCAGCATGCCCACTGCAGAGGAGAGCATTACCCAGGGCCTGGGCTGCACCATGGTGCAGACATCCTTCCTGTGAGAGCCAGCACCTCCCCCAGCCCCCTTCACATGCTCCAGTCAGCTACAGAAAAACTACATCTGTGAAGCCCTCAAAACCAAAAGTTGGTAGCCAGCACCAACCCATTTCTTTCTGCCTTGATTTTTTTCTGCAACTTTCCTGCTTGTCCTTCACCTGCAGCAGGGCTGGAATCAGAGAGCAAACTGTCCCCCATCGTTCCCAAGCAGATGCCCTGCCAGACATTCACCAAAAGAAGCAGCTGCTCTTTGGCCTCCTCACCGTCATGGGTGCCTTGGAGAGGCTCCTCTGTGCAGGTGAGCAGGGAGGAAGCATCCTCTGGGTGCCCTGTTCCTCTCCCCGCCATTTGCTGGGTGTTGGCACAAGGGGCAGGAAGCAGCAGCCACTCAGCAAATCTGCCTTGGCTCACTCTGGCTGGCTGAGAAAGAAAAGCTTGAGAAGTCAATTGGCACAGCATGAAAGCAACCCCTCCCAACCCTCTTGCCACCCCATCCCAGCAGTTGTTCAGACTCAATGGCCTGTTCCCAAATTCAGTGAGCCCAGAAGCATTAAGCTGAGACTGCTTCAGCCGCTGGTGGCTCTGTGGTGGACCCCCATCCTGCCCACCCAAGACTGAGGGGAGAACAAGGCTTCCCAGGGCCATCCTGAAACATGGACACAGGCAGATGGAGAAAACATCACTTCTTGTGCCGGGCGGTCAGCAAGGACTGTGCTGTGGTTTCAGCAAGAGGGCAGGGAGAACGTGTCGGGCTCTGTTTGCTGACGTGATTGCAGCTTTTTAAAACAAGCTTATGCTGCAAAATCCAACACATCTCAGATGATGCTTTTTTCAGCATGCTGCTAGCTGCTGTGGAGGCTCCCAACAAGTGCAATTAAGAGCAGCTCCACAGGAAGCCACACATACACCAGAGAGCAGCCAGAAACCCCAGGGCATGATGCTGTACCCCTTGGCCTCAGAGGTAAAGCTGCAGGTGATGGGAAGATGGTAGGATGAGTCCACAGGCTTTGAAGGACTCTCCCTTCCTTCATCACCACCTGCAGCAGCCCTGCATGCTTTATTACCACACTGCAGTGTTGTTCCTTGCTCTCAGCTAAAGCTTTTCCCTGACCAGAACTGGTGCCAGTTCCTCCCCAACCTGAGCCAGTGCCATCATGCCAGTGGGAATCTGGTCTCACCTCCGCAATGCAGAATAAGTCAGATGCTGCATCTATGGATGGCTGCCATTCCTCCTGCTCCCAATGCATCTGGAAAGGCTCCTTCAGCTGTCCCTCACTGGCTGGGCTGTCACACAGCCTGCATGTCCCTGTACACCCAGCGACAGCCACGCTTGCAGGAGGACAGCACAGTATCATGGTGAGCAGAGCAAACCTTCCAGCAACTCCTGCCCCACACTGGGTTGCAGCTGCACACCTGCAGGATGCTGAGCCCAACTCTGCATGCTCTGCATGCCCAACTCTTCTTGCTTACTTGCATGCAACGAAGAAATGTTAATATGGATGCCAGGTACTGTGGGAGAGGGGGTAGCTTTTTCTTATTGATACTGATAACTGCAGAATAAATAAGCTCCTTTGTATGTTTATACATTATGCAAGTAGCCTTTCCCCCACAAAACTAAAGTCCCCAAAGAAGCTGAAGATGTTTTGGTCTCAAGTGATGACCCCTCTTCTTCCCACCCCCTGCTTCGCTGCTTCCCCATTTTTGGTTCACTGCCCACCTTCTCACTTTGAACTGTTCACTGGTCTGAGTGTTCATGTGGCCATTCACGTTAGGTCACTCAGCTGATGGAGAACCATCCATGTGATGCTCCTGTGGCCATTCACATGAAAATCTTGATTTTCTCTGTATTAATAGTTCACTGAGTTGAATCACAGCAGGGTCTGAGGAGCAGACTAGGCATCTGGAGAAGAGAAGGGGTGGGGGGAAGGGAACAGCACATCTTCCTGCTGATGGCAGAGATGAGCTCTGTGGCATCACCTCAGTTCCTCTAATAATAGATATTTTAGAGGAGCAGATTTCTTGCCCTTTTTTTTTTTTTTTTTAACAGTAGAAGATGAACTTACCTGACAATCTGTCACTCTTCCTTCAGATTGGATGCTCTCCTTCAGAAAATGCTCTTGGCTCAACCAAAAAAGGCTAGGCTCAATGCAGGAGAGACTAAAGAAATCCTTTGGCTTATGTTGCAGACAAGCAAGGTTAGAAGCATTTGGTGGTTATTACCAGTTTAGCCAAGCAAGGGCACTAGGCATGGGCATAAAACTCTTTTTTATGTATCAAATGCTTTGCCAAAACCATACTTGCTGTCCTGCTCGCAGCCTTCTGCACACAATACCAGCAGAGGCATTTACTGTTTTTCTTGGATTCAGATAAGTTTTTCTCTAATTAACCAAGAATGCCTTACACTTCTTGAGGGGTGTGCTATTCTCAGCACTACGACTCCATCAGCAGCATATCCAGCAGGCTCTTCTCTCTTGATTCTGAGAATCTCAGGATTCTCTGTCTTCCATTTTTGTCAAGGGGAGCTGAGACACCAAATGTTGAGCTCTGAAATTATTGCTTATCATGTGTGACTACTGTGCTTTGTATTGAACAAGCTTGAATCCCTGGGGTTAGAAACACTGAGAGGCATCTTTAAATAAAACCAAACAATCGAGCTCATTAACAATTTATCTATATGTTTGTTAATACAACTGAACTTGAGCCAAAATAGGGTACAGTGCAAAGACCATAAGTCTTTAAAAGAATTTCTTTTCAACCACACACATAAGTGTCAGTTTAGGAGATTATTTCATTAAAGGAGTTGAGATTCTGTACTTAGCTTATTCCTGGCCTATTGCATGTTTCATCACATGCAAATGCTCATTTCATTTTTATTTTTTTTCTGAGGACAAAGGGGAGGGCTTTTGTTGTGTTAGCTCTATGTGCTATCTCCTTAAGCAAGTTGAAGAATCATTTTGACTTTGCTAGGGCTTTGAATCACGTTATGCAAATCTTCTGATTTTATTGGGCAAATCAGGTGTTGCAATAATTTAAAACACCTAATAAAATTGCTTCCTTATGTCTTGCTGTTTGGATGGTACATTATGGCATACACAATGCTTCAGGTCTGACCTCATGACATTGTGGCTGTAGGTACAGGGTTGTTTGACTCTGGCTCTTACTCTAGCTCTGAGGAAGGTGACTGCAGTGCATCCAGGAGTGGGGAAACCAGGGCAGAGCTAGCTGAAAAACAAGCAGAGAGGTGGGAAGGATCAAGTTCATGGCTTAAGCAAATATTCTACAAATCATCAAGAGACTAACTGGATGGCCACAAAGAGATTTTTGTCAAGGGTTTTATACAGCTAAAATCAATTCATTCACTTCATGTGTTTTGAACGTACTGGAGATGCAGCTAAAGATGTCACAAATGGTTAGAGCTGCCTGGAAACCTCCAAGGTGTCAATTGACCATATTTTTAGGCGTAGGAATGTTACATGGGCACACCACAATTTCACCAGTGATTTCTTTAAAAAACAAATGGAGTCAGAAGTCTACAAGGGAATAAAAATACCAGGAGAGTGAAGTTGAGTTGAAGCAGGGTAACTCAAAATCAATACTTTGCTTTTAAACTCTTAAGGGGAGGCCCAGGAGGGCTGCACTCATTTTGTCCTCCTTCCTTATTGTCCTCAGAGGATTGGCTGAGAAGTGACAAGGCTGCTCCATTCTTATCGTAGGACATTCCTCACTAACAAGCCACTTGTTAGAGTAGTGGCTGCCACTTCCCTGCCCTTTGCCTGGCTTTCACTGAACAGCATCAGACAATGGTCAAACCAAACTGGAAACTAGAGGCAGAAAAAGGGCTCCTTTCCTTTTGCTGTACACAAGCATTGAACACCCCTCTGCCCACAATTTCATCTCTCTGCATGAGAAAGGGTAATTGACCCTCCAGCATCCCTGGCACAACCCCCAGTGTTTACATTCAGGGAGTAAATTCAGTCTGAGCTTGCTCCAGAGATGGGCCAGTGATGAGGTGGCCACATAACTGTATCCTGCCCCTTTTACTTGTTGTTATTCATCTGCAGCTTTGCCTAGTACAACTGGGAAAAAAAGAGGCAAAAACTTGTGTTTTTCTAAGCAGAGGTGGGCAAAAGCCTGAGAAACTTCTGGGGTGCTGGTTTCTGTAGTTCTTACAGTATAAAAACATAGGACCGGGAAAGGGTATAAGCTCCTTAGGTCTTTGACTCCCAAAAATGGCTCTTTGGGGCCACACACATGCAGAAAAAGCACATCCACACTGGGGAGTGGGTTTCTCCAGGATGAGGGGCACAGACCGTTCACAGTGGTCTAAAGCAGACTTTGCTCAAACCAGAGATGCAGCACTAAAATATTCAGAATCTGTATCCACATGTAGTCACATTTGCTGGACTTAAGCAGCTGAGACAGAGGATGGAGGTATGAATTCCCCATCCCTGGACCAGAGTGAATTAAACGGGAGCAGAATTCCCCCGGCCCTTAAACAAGGAGGACGTTAGAGACCAGTGGCTGGCCAGCTGATACTGTGGTCCTGCAAGCCCTGACCTTGGCATCACAAGGGGGCTGTGTCATGGCAAAGCCTCTTCCAAGACCTCTAAGGCAGCTAACCCATCATGAACAACACTACCAAGTAGAAGGGGGGACAGCAGAATAACAGAGCAAGTAAATCCACAAAGTGATCCTAGCACCAAACTTCAAAACTATTTTATCCAAATCCTAAGATGATAGGAGCTAAGTGCCTCAGGACTGTCAGAGCTCTGGACCAACCGAAATCCCCACAAAATAAGTGGCATGAGCCCTCAGCCATCACTTTGGGCTCTTTGCAAACCAATAAAACAGACCCAGCACAAGCATAGGGTGGAAGAGCGATGGCCCTTGTCCCTGCTCTGCTTGGTCCATAGCTACGCAAGTCAGTAGGAGCTTTGCCCTGAGTCAAGATCACCTCTTGAAGAAACATCTCCAGAAACATCTCTTGCAGGAGGTAAAAACAATTCCCAATACCCACTGGGCATTGAGATCAGTGCCAGGACAGGGTGAGGAGCCTGAGCAGCATTTTGGTAAATCTGAGGGCACAGGATTGCGTTCCTACAGACCTTCAGGCAGTATGTAACCTTCTTGGTACAGCTGAAGTACAGAGCTATGCAGCCTTCAGCATCCAAACCCGTCTTGGCCACGTGTAGCTGAATTGCCCTGCTGGCAAGTGAGAGTGGGTTGCCTGATGGGAGGCCTTCAGTCAAGGCAGACAGCAGCTCCATTTCTCACTCACTGTGTCCTGGCCATGGAGGGCTGCCGTGGGAGCTGGCTCCTGTTGCAACAAAGAAAACTCGAATCAGAGTGAGGATTTACACTTTTCTGAAATGAATTCTTCCCCAGTGGTGCTGCCCACTGGTGATTTTCAAGACTGGCCAAGGTAGTCGCCTTCAACCAGCCCTGCAGCACCAGTGTGTGCAGGAGGACCTCATTGCTGCATGGCAGAAAACCTGCACCAAAACTCTGCTCAGAGCAGCACAAAGGAGCTTTTGGTTTTGCTTTGTTCTTTTTCCTGCACATTTCCTCTTGTTTTCTAGATGTTGCTTCTTGCCCCGGTTGCACAGATTTGTAACGTGCCAAATCACCCCAGTCTAAAAAGCACTACATAAAGCTTCAGTTTGGTTTATCCCAGTTTCTTGCCTCTGCCAGAGACACTAAAATGAACCATGAGTTGGTGGATCAGACTTCAGATAGCCCAGTGAGGACAGATGTGTGCCTCAGTGCCACCTCATTAAGTCGTTTGTTTAAACCCCCCAAACACTCCATTTTCGTGTAGATGGAAATCCCAGCCTCCCTTTTTTCACTTAGATGTGGATTCTCCACCAGCAGATACATGTTGATACATCAGTTAAAAAACTTCAAACTCCTAAAATTCTGGTCTTTGACCCTACCCTAAAACTAATTTGGACTATTCTCAGCTGATCTGGAGTTGAAGGACATGTCTTTTAACTGGAAATGCCTTATCTTTAGACAAGTAATCGTTGTTAATTAAACCAGTAAAGAGACGTTAGCCTCTGCTTACTTAAGTTTTAGCCTGTGGATTAACAGGCAATCCACGATGTCTTTTAAAATGAGGATGTTCTCATGGATTTGAACCACCTCAGCAGCAATATCCTTGTCCTGTGAGATCTCAAAAAATAAACCTCAAAGTGTAGACTGAGAGTAAACTCTCCCACACAAACCTCACATTTCTAAATCTTGTTTTATCTCTTCAAAATGGATGTAGAGCACGTGCAATTAAAAATAAATAAAATAAATAAATTAGCAGTAATAGAAAAAAATCTGTAATCAGTTGCAAATACAGAAGTTACTCTGTGGAAATAGAAGGGAGGGGTGTGTGTGTAGATGGAGACTTCCTGCACTGGTATTTCTGAAACTCAAGAGTAACAACTCAAAGATGCTGGAGTTGTAACAGTAAAAGCCTGATAGAAAATATAAAAGCATCCATGAGATTTGATAGTGTAAGAAAAAAATATTTATGGTAAAATATTTCACATTGTCTAAAAAAACCTCAGCTGCTTCACTGATCACTTGCAGAAAGACAATGATAACTGTGATAATTGCAAAAATGGTGATAATGCAGTGAGACAAAGTGCCGGGGAGATGGGAAATGGCCTGGAACAGACCAGGTAAAATACAGCCAGGTGGAGCTGCCAAGGACATTTGTGCAAAGCAGAGAGCCCTTGAAGCACCCCTGGCTTGCAGCGTGGCACGTACACCTCTACCAAAAAGAGGATGGACAGACCTTTGGATGGACCCAGCAATGTGCACAAACAAGTACCTTTATAGATTTTTTTTTACCTGAGTTTTGAATCTCCAAAATAATGCATTTGTGTTAACCTTTAACTTGTGGAAGAGCCAAACAACACCAGTTGTTTACCAGGGGTGTAATGGTTAGTGTTTAGTGTCTACAGGTTGAATTCTCTGTGCTCTGCCTTCTGTAGTGTCCTTTGCACTGGGGAAAGTGAATGCCAACTGCAAGATGCCAGCACTTGACACTTGTTATTTGCTATCAAAAAAATGTCTGTTGTATGATGCTAGACAATAGTGAGTTGACTCCACAAAAGTTTTTCCCAGTCACAACAAATTGGAGAAAGACCCATACAATTGAACAAATTCTGTCTGTGAAATACCATAAACAAAATAGTATTTCTCTTTTTGCAAATTAATTACTGTGGTTCTAACAAATATCTCTCTGTTTATTGTGTTTTAGAGAAGGTTTATTCCTTCTGTAGATTTTCCCCTTAAAAAAGAATCAACAAAACAAACAAAACCCCACCAAAAACCAACAACCAAACAAAAACCTCCAAACAATCCTTCTCTGTGTTTAAAATAACCCTTCCCCTATGAAAGGGTTAATTTTCAAATTTTGTGAAAGACAGAAAAAAATGTTGTGTCTACACAGAGAATTTTTTCCTCTTCAACCACCTTTCTTTCTAATGAAGAAACAACAATGTATCATGTGCCAAATAAAGTTGAAACTTTGCTACTTTACAGAAGTTAGAAAACTTATTGGAGCTTTTCCTATTAAGTTTTGATGGCTATGCTCTTTCCCAAACAGTAGTTTTTTTCTCTCTCTCCCTCTTTTACATGCCCATGATTCCTGTGATTAAGTCAAGTTAGCAGAGGCACAGTACATTTTTTTTATCCCATAATTTAGATTTTAGAAGTGGTTCTGAAATTTCACATATATAAAAAAATCTGGCTGTGATCCTCAGCTATGATGTATTCTTCAAGAATAGACGGACATTTAAGTTACCGAGGAAAGGCAAAGATGAAGAGCAGACAGAAAGAGATCAAAGACATTTTTTCCTCTGCCATTAAACCCCCTCCATGTTTCTAGCAATGTTGTTGCTGACTTTGAATATCTCAGCCTAGATTTGCTACAATAAAGCTACCAAAGGTCTATTTCCCCCCCCCCCCCCCATTTTACCACCTTGGCTAAAATGGGCGGCTGTGCTCAGGGAACAGCAGAGGAGGAAAAAGCAAGGAGGAATCAAAGCTTTAGACTGCACAGATTGGCAGCTAAAATTGAGACCTTGACCTGTCACATCACTCAGCTCCAGTGACATGAGATGTGACAAGGAGATTGCACAGCATCCTTGCAGCAGGCACCTGTACCCAGGACCCTCCTCTCACCCTACCTCTACTCTGCCATTGCAGCAGCAGGGTGAGAGCTGGGACACAATCTCAGACGCCCAAATCCATTATGTTTGTATATAAGCAAGCAGTATATTGGCATTTAAATGGGATTTGAAGCAGATTTTACATGTTTTACATGTCTGGCTCAGGGAGGGCAGTAGCTGGGATGACTACAGGCAAAAAATATGGACTTCAGTGCTTTGCAGTCCCAAAGCCTTCTTCAGCAAGTGGAGCTCATAAACCTCCTGGCAGCTCCGATTATGATATCCTCACTTGTAACAAGCAATACCTACTCCAAGGGAAATCTCTTTGATTTTTAATTTAGCCCAAAGTTGTCACATAGGTGTAAGACACCAAGACTCAAAAGTTCCTGGAGAGTTAGAGAGTACGAGTGTTTGCATTTGAATCTCAGCTGTTGGCTCCAAGTGTGAGGAAGGAGAGAGGGGGCACAGTCTCATCTCCTGACTTACATGTCTTGCATATTTTATTTTAGCAAGAAAAAGAATTCTGGAAGAAAAACAAATGCTGGGGTAGGTCCTAATGTTTTTTAGAGGCCATCATACATATATATATATATATATATATATACACGCAAACCAGCTCAAATTTTGATTTTTAAATTTTTTGTTTACATTCAGACATTTACTTCATCTGTATGACTTTTAAGAAGTGTAGTAAAAAATTGTCATGAGTTACAGCAGAGATCCCAAGTAGTTTCTGTGTCTATCAGCCAAAGGTCCTGCAGAGCCATTGTTTTTTACCATTTTAGGAAGTACAACCTTCATGATAAAGATAGGAAATGGCAACAGACTTAAAGTCTCACCACAGACAGTAACAAAGGCAGAAGTAAGGTCCAGAAGCCTGTCTTGACTGCTTCCTGCTTGGATGCTGAGACAAATTTTTGCTTTTTAAGCTTAGCACAAAACCTCCATTTTCTGTCTTAGCACTATGTGCCTTTGCCCTTCCCTTCATCCATCCCCACTGTACTCATGTGTCTCTCTGCACATGTGTTGCTTCTCCTCTATAAAACCTCCCTCCATCCTGCAGTGGGAACAGAGCTGTACATGGCTGGGGCCTCTGTCTGTCTGTCTGTCTCTCTGCCACTGCTGCTTTGCAACCAGATTCCCTGGGTGGTTTTGTAGAGTTTTATAGATTGAATGCAAAGTGGAAAACAAAGAAATTAGTGCAAATGTTAGTGACTAGCATGATTACACAAATGTTTAAGAGATTGTGTTTGAATTTGGTGGCTGAGTAGCCACCAAAGGAAGAGTGAGAACAACTGAACCTCGACCACATTACATCACAGGCTGTAATAGCTGCAGATGAGAGACTGATTTATATTCCAGTTTTTCAGAGAGCAGTTATGGATTCACCTGTTTGAAATGAGATAAGCAGGTTGGACCTCCAACCACCTCATTTCAGAGCATTGCTGTTTAAAGTGAAACGCTTACTGGTTTATTGTGTTAACCTTAATGAGGTTAATATAAACAGGTATTGGGTATTTGTCTACCAACATCTGAACCTCCAAGAGAAATGTGGTGAAGTCTGAAAGCGTAGAATGACAACCAGCAGCAGGTCTCTGGTTTTGAAGTATCACTATTTAGAAAAACAACGTACTAGATTTTTTTTTTCCTTTTAAATGCAAGAGCAAGGAAACTTTCAAAGTAATTAAGAAGCAAATAACACCAAGGAGACTAGCTTTCTAAGAGTTAAAATATTGTTCTAGTGCTCTCTGCTACAACCTACCATTAATATTAATCGGACACTTTCATGGTGGCTGGCAGTGTCAGTGCTTTCTTTCCTAGACAGCAAGACGTACTAAGACAGAAACACTTCCACATTAGAGCATAAACAAATCTGTAAGTGATGAGCCAAGAAAACTAATCTGGTTGATTAACAGTTCCTTAATTGTCCACTGCAAAATATATGGCTGTTGTCTCCTGCTGCCAGAGCAGGGCGATACAGCGGCAAAAATAAAGACAGCAGACAGAAGACCCATTACATTATGTGGATTGTGCACTTGGTCTTGCAAATCAATTTATGCATCCCTTGGCTGTTTTGCATGTAATATTTGGAAGGTAAAGATACACACATAAAAAATAAACGGAATTACTCTGGAAAATAGGCTTACTTCCATTTTTTGATCCAGTGCTTGCTCAAGAAAAATATTAGCTTTAGGTCACAATACCAATGTCAGTGTTGTACATTTGTCTACCCACAAATGCAAATGGCTTTGATTCAGTTAAACACATGCCCAGCTTTAGACCTGGGCGTAAGTCCCATTTATCACAACTAAACACTACTTACAGTACTTTGCTGGATCAGGAGCTGGATTCAGTGTTCCCACGCATAGGCAGCCATATGCCATACGTGCTGTGGTGTAACAATGCTTAATTTCCCCAGGGAAGATAAATCTGCAGAGATTTATCTTCATCAGGCCTTTTATTAGACACGGCTAGATCTGAGTCCCAGGAGAGCATGATTTCCTTGGCTGCAATGGCATGTGCACTCCTAGAAAATACAGAAAATGGCTGGGCAAACCAGTAGCAGAACTGGTACCAATTCCAACAGCCAGCTAGACCCTTGCCTGCATGTTAAAAAAAGATCAGGAATAAATAAACAAACAAACAAACAAATAAATAAACATAACAAAAAACCCGCACAAAACACAACAACAACAAGAAAAAACAACAAAACAAACAAACAAAAAACAACCGTAACTGCACCTGGAACAACCTTGCTGTTTCACAGGCCTGCCCTTCCAGGCAGCCAACCTACCACCAACCCCTTCCTTTCCTGGCCATGGTTGTCTCCATGAGTCCAGAGATGCTGCATGGGAAACAGCAGGGTGCTGCCCAAGTGGGGTTGGCCCCAGTGCCCCTCCCCTGCCCACCCCAACCTCTTGGCACTTGTACTGACCAGTTGTAAATGTTTTGTGAGCTAAGGGTGACCTGGTGTGGCCCTGAGTGGAGGAAGAGGAGTCCATGCTATTCTGCTGACAGAGCAGGTAAGCAGCAGAGCACAGGGAGAGGAAATGCTCCAGGCACTGTGGGCCAGACGAGCTGGAAAGGATGCTGCTGTGGGGGGTCACCAGCTATTAGTGAAGTGACTGGTGAGCTCTGGCCCACCAGTGAGCCCACACAAACACCTTGGAGGGAAGGCTGCTGGGAAGGAAACACTGAAATTTTACATTTGTCAGATTCGTCCCTCTCTTTCTCTTTCTAGTTTTAATCCACCAGGATAGGCTCTTAATGGTTTAGCACCTGATGGAAATCAAGGGCAATTTAACATGTTCCTTCTAATTGATGGACCAACATTTTCTAAACAACTTCCCTTACACTTCACCCTGGGAAAACTATACTCCTGCTCAGGCATTACTATTCCTATTTTACTCAAGGAACAACCAAACCCATTCTCAAAAGGACATTGTCTATGATCTGCTTTCCTTGAAATGCCATGCAATCCCAGAGGCACTCTCCCCTTACCACTAGAGAACCAGCAGTCACTGATGGAGTAGGATAATATACTGGATGGATGGAAACTTGCAGATGGCTGAGACCTAGATGACCATTCCCTTTCTCTTCTCTTTCATACTCCATCAGACATGCGCAGCAAATTTTTTTAGCCAAGATTTTTCTTGTCATATTCCTGTGTAGCAGCTATATTGGATCATAGTGAGAGATGTGCACCAGAGCCCTACGTTACAAAATTCAAACCAGTTTAGTCCCTGGTGGTTTATTTCTTACCTTGATGTTTTGTCTTCCTATTTTTTACTTTTCCTTGACTTACCTTCCGCTCCATGCAGCAGAGTCCCTTTGGATCTGCGAGGGTGAGGAAAATCAAACACATCATGGTAACCATTGCTGCTCTCTCAGACGCTCTCTTCCAGTATGGGACAGAGGTTGCCTTTGAAGAACATTTCTTTCATTGGCAACATCTACTTCAGCATTCCCCATGTCACACCACCTCCATGTCTGTGTATGGCTCCATCCATTTGCAAACCAATTCAGCTTAAACATAACTAGGCAAAAGCAAAGATTACCCTTAAGATTGATGGACTCCAGGCTGCCTCTTGCTGCAGGACAGGACAAAAAGTTGCTTTGCTTTATCATTGTAGCCAAAAATACACACAAACCAAACTACTGAGACACATCAAGCCATGCTAATGTGACCAGTGTCTACAGGCCTAGACATTGCTTAATGCCCCAAATGATTTCTGGAGGACTAAAGAAATGAGATGCATACACAAATAGCAGCAACATACAAATCAATGACCCACACATTGCATAGAAAATTAATGTCTTGAACCAAACACCTCTCTCATATAGCTCCTATATCTCAAATATTTCTAATCTAAGAAGCTATAAAAGATGAGACTACTTAATCTCTACTAAAACAGATTCCTTCAAAACTGCAGAAAAAAACTTGGTAAAAGAGTAACACAAAATAAATGGTGTACACTGAAGGAATCTATCAATCTGTATCACCAAAGGAGAAGAATAAGACAGGCAAGCCATCTATGTCTAACATGCTGTAGTGAGAGAATTGTCATTGTCTTTGGGTTCCTTTATAAATAAAACAAATATAAAAAGACAAGTAATTTTCTCACCTAATTTTCCTGCAGAACTGATAATTAAGTGTTGTTGGCTGCATCACCAGTGCACATTTGTGATAGTTGATATAGTGTCTCTGCATATTTAGAAGCTAAAAACCTTCTCTTTTGCTAAGTAAAACTACCTGTTTCATGGCCTTTTTTCTACTTCAAGTAATAAGGCAGCTTTTATTTTTTTAAAACTTGCCATCAATGAAAAAACTTACTTTTTTTGAATCTTTCATGTATCTAGGACCTCACTAGAAAGCAATTAATGAGTGTAAATATATTAATAAAGCCATAAGATGCTACCTCATGTATCTTTAAAATGTACATTACAATAACACTGGCTCTAACATAGGTTCAGAATCTGGAGGGACATACCCCTGCTTGAGATGGAAGTCCTTACTTCAGCTGTTGCCTTTACTTCACTGTGTGATGTTTTGCACATCCATTAATATATCTTTTTGAGTATGAGGTGATTAAAATACAGCTAAGACAACACTGGGCATAGGAAAAGATCTCCACACAGGGGGGCAACATTTGTGGCTTTCTTCACAAGCACATACACCCTCTAAGTGCAGGTTGCTCTCTGTGTAGGAGCTCAGCTGTACCATTTTGTAGAGCCAGAGCTTCATGGCTGAGAGCTATGCAAAAGGAAGAGGAATAGATTTGATTAAAAAAATGAAATTATTTAATTACTCCAGCTGGAGATGGACAGTCAGAATCTTTGACAAAGAGCTTTTGTAGGCCCTCAGGAGTTAGGTGCAGCTAAGTGAGCCTCTCTCAGTGGCTGCACCTTTGGCTCCCAAGGACAAACCTCTTGCCCTTTGATGTTATGGTGTGTCTGGGACTCACCTCTGACCACACCAACAGACAGGCTTTAATGAAAAACAACGTATCTATGTAAACCAAGGGCCCCAGTGCCAGTTCCAGGGCATCCAGTACATTGCTTGTAGGCACACACCTTTCATTTTCCTTCACTTATTCTGGTAAAAAAAAAAAACCCCAAACAAAACATACTTCTCCCCAGGAGATATTAGAATACATTGTGTTTAAAGTGAAACCAAGCACTCATACAGTTTTCCCCAGTATGAAACTTGTTTTGAGTTAAACCGTTGAAAGTCCCCTGAGCACGTGAAGCTTTGAAGAGTGTGTACTTACTACCTGTGACACTGCAGATTTGGCACTAGCCTGTGGTAACTGCCATGTCACGTACACAGCAGCGCAGCGTTGCCAAAACTGCTGCCACTTACCGCAGCCACTGTACCTAATCAAAGCCAGCACGTGCATACAGAGCTATGGCTGAGGCCTATGTCGTGCCACAGGGTGGGTTTTGCCTCCCTGAGCTGGGAAGAGACATTATAGGACACTCCCTCGAACCAGTAATTTGAAAATAGCCACAAAGGTATAAAAATTATATCACGTATGCAAGTAAATAATGAGGTAGGACCCAAGTTCTAATTTAACTCTCCTAGCAGGATCAATGCTGCTTCTGCAAACTCCAGTGTCTGCATACTGCACCATAAATCCTTGAGGACTTGTTAGCTCCTGCAAGTCCCTTTGGGGTGATTTAGGAGGTTTGCTGTTGTCTGCCTTTATATGCAAGCATTAGGAGAGGTGGGAATTGCATGCCAGCCTTTGTTACCACAATTTACTACCTGGAAAATTAAATTGTAATTGATCCTGCCTCATGTTAATCTTGCTGCCAATAGGCAATAGTATTTTGAGCAGTCCAGTAATTATATTTATACATATGGTTTTAATTTTGGCAATTAAGTGTCAGAGACTGAGTGAATCAAAGCCTGGAGCTGCCTGCAAGGAGAGAAAACCATTGTGCACCTTCTTCCCCGTCCAGCCTTTACCTGTATTCTTCCCTGTTTTCCACTGAGCCTGAAGTACCAGTGTCTATAGAGCCCTGGTTGAAACCTGATATTCACCAGTGATGTGTTAAAACCCAGTATTTTCAGGACCTGCCATGCTTTTTTATAAATCATAGAATCATTAAGGTTGGAAGGGACCTTAAAGATCGTCAAGTTCCAACCCCCCCTGCCATGAGCCCAAAACCTTGTCCAACCTGGCCTTAAAAACCTCCAGGGATGGGGCATCAACAACCTCCCTGGGCAACCCATTCCAGTTCCTCACCACCCTTATAGTAAAGAATTTATTCCTAATATCTAACCTAAATCACCATTCTCTCAGTTTAAAACCATTACCCCTTGTCCTATCACTATCTTCTCCGATGAAAAGCCCCTGCCCAGCTTTCCTGTAGGCCCCCTTCAGATACTGGAAGGCCCCTATAGGGTCTCCCTGGAGCCTTCTCTTCTCTAGGCTGAACAACCCCAATTGTCTTAGCCTGTTTTCATTGCAGAGGTGCTCCAGGCCTTTGATCACCTTGGTGGCCCTTCTCTGGACCCTCTCTAACAGGTCTATATCTCTCATGCCATTTTAAAAGGCATGTCTAATGAAAGGCTTGATGTTTTTCTGAGCAGAGGCAGGAAGCCCTAGCTTTCTTCTTTCTGCACCTTCTCTTTTTCCTCATCACCATTGAGTTACAATACAAAAGATACATGACATTTATCACAACAATTCTCATCCATTCACCTGACAATTAGATATGCCCAGTAGGTGGGCTGGAGGCCTGATATTTGTGTTTGTATTTTTGAGTTTCAGCATTTCTGTAACCCTTTGTTCTCACTGGTATAGACAAAAGTCAGCACTTACCTCACACAACAGGCATGTCCACATCATTAAATTTTCTCAACAGACTGAAAAGGAGCTTGGGTGTGAAGTCTCATTTGTGTGAATAAGTATCTCTACCAGTATTTTCTGCTCAGCTGACACATTACAACCAGTCGCATTTACCACTGGGAAAGGTTTGTCAACCTCCTCTTCTTCTTCGGTGTGGTGCAGTAACAAAATCTGCTGTTTCTTTGCCTATGGATAGATAAGGGCAGACCCTGCTTGCAGCAAAACCAGATTGAACTGCTGTTTGTGAAAACACACCCTCAATCCACTTCAGAACAAATTATAACAGTCCAGCATTTTTTGTACCTGGTATAAACTTACTGATCACAACATCACTCCATTAGTATTTTGAGTTACATTGCATGGACACACCAAGCTCAAGTAAATCAGGATAACTAGAATTTAATTAAACACATGATTTAAGGCAGAATTAAAATGAAGTGACACAAATTATGATGGGCTTATCCCCAGACTTTGTGCCAATGGCATTACTGGGATTATTACTCCTGAATTTATCTGCAGAATAAATAATTAAAAGAAAAGCAGGTTCTGACTTGCTTAGTCAAGTCTGCAAAAAATGAAACATCAATAACTGTGTAAGAAACTTGTCATATTTTGGTGTATTTGATTTTGAATACCAGACTTGGTTTCTTGCTCCCCAGTCTCCATAGCCCTGCCATCACCACTAGTTGCTAGACAGGTGGTTTTGCAGGCAGTGGCAATTCCCTTGCAGTGGCTGTAACACCACACTGCCTGGAGGCACAGTGTGTTGATTGAGGCATGGTCTCTATGTGTCATGTGTCAAGGATAATATGTCACCAAATCATCCTTGCATCTCTATGCAAGGTGTTGAGATAACACTACAAAATCATGGTGTCATTACTGTTTTTTTTACTATCATCTAATATAACAAATCACTATAAGCTCACCCCAGATTAATATCGGTGTCGTAAATGTTTACTATGTTATAAATGTGTTATAAATGTTTAATGCATATCAAATGTGGAATGCAAGGAAAGGACTTCAAGTATAAGTTTACAATGGAGTAGAGACATGGAGCTGACTCCCTCCCTCCAGCACAAATTACAAGTGATCTTAAACTGCATTGTGCAAGGACAGAGAGGAATATTTGTGATATATTGTTAAGAAAACAAATAAACACATCAATTTTGACTACATTGATTTGCTACTTGCAACTTTGGATAAATCATGTTGTGAGCAAAAGGTGAGCTCTGGCTTGTCAGTGGACTGGTTACCACATGTACTTACAGCTCAAGCTGGCTGACACGGCATCATCCAATTGGACATCATCATGTTTTTCCACTCCTCTTTTATTCACATTTCAGAATTGAACATCTTCCCAGACCCTTCTAGGTGGTCCATGACCTTGGTCCATGACCTTGTGCAGTGCTAGTGCAGCAGATGCAGCAGTGGGCCACTGTGTCCACAGAAACTCCCCTTCTTTTGCACCATGTTCCCCCTGTGCTACTAGTGTTTCACAGGGGCCCACGGTTCAGAAGTGAACAGCAAACAGCGCGATCTGAGGGCAGCGTGCTGTTACTTTCAGTTTTAATAGTTTGCCATTGCTGCTTTGAAAACTTGCCTTAATGGAATGCTTTTCTTTGTCATATAGCAATATTTATTTTAACAAAGGGGTTTGGGGTACATACTTTAAAGGGCAGGTCCCCTACTTCTAATTCTTGTTACCTGGAGGGATGAAGGAGATGTCTGCTTCTCTGTTGGTACCTAAGCTCTGCATGAGTCATTCCTGACCTGCTGGACATCACAACATGCTGCACAGGGTCTTCAGCCCACTCTTTGTCAGGGGGCAGCACTGTGGGGTGCTTCATGGGGCCAAGGAATATGAGAGAGAAAAAGGACAGATGCAATCCTCTTCCTCCTTTGTGCACCCTCTCTGCAGGTGGGCAGTACATGCTTTTGCACTGCTGTGTCTTGGAGCCAACCCAAATGGGCTGGGACCCCCTCGCCCAGCAGCTTTTGGTGGCAAGGCTGCCGTACACCATGCCGGGCTGCACGGGAGTGAGCTGATGCTGAAACCTCACATGCAGTTGTAGGAAGGTGAGCATTAATGTCTCACTTCAGCCTCATCCCGGATATGTGTTGTGCACATATTTTCACAGCCTCGCAAACCAACGCAAAGTACAGCTCTTCAAGCAGTGACAGCCTCACAAGAAAGTGGTAGACTGGGAGCATCAACACTGCAGCTCCAGCCTGACTATCAGCCTGGGAAATCCCTGCCCCTTTGCATCACTACAGCCATCTGATCTTAGTAGGCACAGCCCCCTCTCTTCCATCCTGCCAGTTGCAGCAAGGCCGGGAGAACACGTGGAAAACCCGACTCCTGGGAGTCACCGACATCTGAAGCATCTGGGGGTTGTAGAGGCACCAAAAGCAGGTAGCAGGATGCTGGCTCACATCTCACCAGCTCCCAGGCTACAGCTACAGAGGGCAGAGAAAACCAGCTTGTAGAAGGGGGCTGAACTGTGAACTGTGGCTGCAGATGCTGGTCTGGGCCTGGCACTGCTGCAGCCAAGGAGTCAGCCCGAGGTGCAGAGCAGGGCGTGACAGCCTGTGCCACCTCACAAGTGGCTGTGGGCAGCTCTCCAAGCCCCTGTCTCTCAGCCCAGTGTCAGAGCTGGGTTTGAAGCAAGCTTCAGGCAGGTTTAAAGTAAGACGGTGTAGCGAAAACTGAAGGGTCTGGCTAGTCATGTGTTACAGTTTGAGGGGGCACAGGCTATTTTTATGGTATCAATACGAGCGCCAAGAGAGAGGTGTTGTTTAGGTCCCAGAGGGATCCAGGGAGCAGAACAGGGAGGGGTTAGTGTTCCCTCCCATTTGCTGCTATACCCTACAAAAAACAGGCAGGTGGAAAAGTCCATCCCTTCTTCCTTCCATTGCTCAGATGTCTTGGAGAGAGTTTCATGCTCTTTGTCTTCAGCTCACCATGTGCTCTACAGAATCCCGCTCTCTCAGTTGCTAGAAGGAACTCTGAACCCTTTTCCCAAGTCAGTTCTTCCATAAGGGACTTTCAGACACATATCAGTGACCACAGGAATTGGATTTTGTATAAATTTGTATATTTTTCATCATTATCTCACATATTACAATCCCTTCCCTGTTATACTAAACGTTTTCTAGTTTTAACTTCCAACCTTAAAGCTTATCTTTCTTATTTACCTTTTATCTTCCTCTGGGAGGGTAGAGAAAAGTAATAATAAGCAATTTTGTTCTCTGGGTTTTGGTTGACGCTCAGCACTAAATGCAGACATGGTGAAACAGCACACTGCTCTGAGCCCTCACCTAGCCTGGCCAGGCTCCCTCACCTCTTCCTGAATAATGTGGTGTTACTTCTGTCACAGCCCCATGCTTTGGTGTCCCCATCAGCAACCCAGAGGCCACAAGAGTTCCCCCTTCCTTCACGAGGCATTGCAAAATGTTTGGCTCCAAAGCTCTAGCTAAGAGCAGGCGTTAGTTCTGTTCAGCCAATGATGCTGAAGGCAGAATGGCAATGGCCTGGGACTTGGAGGAAGGACAGAGGGAAAGAAAACCTCTTTATGTGGACCCATGAAACAACACCAGAGTTGAATGCATAAATGGAAAAAAATCTTCATTTTGGAAAGGGTGGGTGCACTGAGGCTACTGTAAGACAAAGCAGAATAACCAAGCTGTGACCAGCACCCTGGCAGCCGTGACTTCCCCACTCGCAGCAAAGTGTCGCTGACCAAGAGATGCCTGTTGCTAAATGGCCTTTAGAGAATCCAAAAAACAACTTTTGAGCTGAAACCAAGCCAAGGGCCTTCACTGCCATCCATCCAGCACCACAGGTGAAGCTGAGGTCAGATGGGCACAAGTGGGCACCTCCATGTTGTAGCAAGGGGAGGGGGGTACAGAGCCCTGGTCTGTGGGAATCTCCACAATTAGAAATTACTGCTTGTCCAAAATGTTTCAATTACAACTTTAGCTGCCATTCTCTGATAAACCGTGGTTTCTTTTTCCAGAACCTGAGCAAACCGAGCAAAGAAAGCACCAGAGGCTGCATAATGTTTTTATCCATCAGTCTGCCTTTACAGCACTCCTGGGTAAGTCAGAGAGAGTGACTAACCTTTTGATTTCCAACACAACCAGCAGCTTGTAATCCAAGACTGCCCAAACCAGAAGAGTACAAAACTTTAGCCTCAAACCCCTGCTTTAATTTCCTTCAGCGATTTATCACCTCTTTGCAGCTCACACATAGAGAACAACCAGGATAATTTCTTAGCACCCCTTTGGCAAACCACATGGAAGCAACTGCCACAGTGTTTTTTTATTATTGTTTTCAGGGCCTACGGCAAAGCAGACTTAAAAATAAAAGAACACCCAAACTAAACCAGGAAACAAAAACCCCCCACTTAAGTACCTACCTTCCGCAGGCAAGGCACATGCAAAGAGCTTGAGAATCCACATAAAAGGGCAAAATATTTTTTCTTTCAAAGAGAAATACCCTGGAAAAAATACTGAGAAAAGTGTCATCTCCAAATATATATTTACACTACCTACATACAAACATCTGTTTGCATGTGCATACATTATATATTTATACATTTTAAACAGATTGGAGAAAAACATTGCTGGAAGTTTCACATAAACAGAGGAATATGGGAAGTAAAATTCACTCCCTGTTCTAAACTCACTGACACTGCATATTAATATAATATTCTTTCGATTTGATTGCTCTCCTTTTCCACTAAACTCTCTAATCCAAGTTCAGACAACCCATGTAATTCCAGAACAGATGGATTTGCCCTTGCTATTTCTCATTTATACAGCAACCAATACTCTAAAGTGAACAACTTGGTTTGGGTTCTTTGCTGCTCCATAGCCTACTTTCTCATCTTACAGAGGTGTGAAGTGGTGGTAAAATGATACTAATTGGTTGTATTTTACTCCTACTAACCAAACTCTAGGAAGTGGTGTTAATGATTAGCAAAGTGCAAAGACTCAGACCTTAAGGGTTTATGGCCAGGAAAGGTGAGAGCAAGTGCAGCACAGTGGACTTGCAGCGCTGCAACCTTGCCATGTGGGCACTTCTGCAGCTCATGGAGCACTCTACATGATGCTTGCAACCACTCAGACATGCAGCCTTCGTTTGACTGGGGCTGTAGCTATGCCTTCTCTAATTTGCAATTTCACTGACAGGTTTCATGGCCAGCTTTTTGTGTCAGAGGTGATGGCTCTTATTCAAGAGTTATCATCTCTCCCATGCTCAACAAAGAGCAATTTAAGCCACATTAAATGCCAGAGACATGCCCAGCCCAGATTCGAGACCATCACATGACAGACATGTCATCGCCTGCCCTGGGGCTTGTGACCTGCTTGCTGCTGAAATCCATGCCTTTTGTCCCACACAAATGTGACTCAATTAATTCCCCAGCACTCACCCCTGCCATTCTTAGCTCTGTGGAAACACATCTTGTCAAAGCACAAAGTACAGCAAAGAGCAACGCTTTGCTTTCCAACCCCCACTTTGCTTTCCAGCCCCCACTTCTTCCTCACACGAGTAGGCAGCCAGAGCACCAGGCAGAAAAGCCTTACTGTTTCTGATGGGTTGGTGTACCTGGGTTTCTGTTCAGAGCTTCTTGTCCAGCTGTCAGACCACAAGTTCTCCAAGATGAGAAGTATCTTTCTGCTGGTAGTCTCTCAGTCTGCTGGCATAGTGGAGTCCTGACCTGTGAACAGGACACTGATGAATAGCTCATCTTTTATATAGAGAGCACACAGAAGAAGAAGATTCTTCCCAAATCCTTTCAACTTGTCTTCTCTGAAGCATTTTGTTATGCTACATCATGAACATTTCACATGGGGCAGGTAACCGTTCTCACTACCCTTTGCTCTTTAGGCTATTTTTTCATGTAATGTGTCTACTGCAGAGGAGAAAAGTATTCTGTGTAGCTGCATTTTGCTCTCACAGCCTCTCTCAGCAGGACGCTAAATCTCCGCTCTTCTATCTTTGTCCTTGATGGACTTGAAAATCCTACTGAGAAGAGGCCAACATGCAATCCACTAAGTGCCAGCATTACAGTTCCCTGCTGTGCCCTGTCTTCTGCACACAGAGTAGATGTTTGCCAGAGTAGATGGGCCACTGGTGTGTTGGCACAGAGGTACTGATTTGTCCTTTCAGAAATGGAAAATATAACAGTCATGTCATTTTTCTTCCTGGGACCACCTACCTATTGGGAGCCCTACAGCATTGTTAATGCAGGATCCAAACAATGGTAAGTTTGCTTACAGAAGGGTTTTCCTTTTATGCTGTGTTCAGACCAGACATATAAACAGGTGTGATTTTCTATTGGTCATATCAGAGGCACAAGTGAGTGTGCACGTGTACAGACTCATGGTGCTTGCATAGTAAACTCTATCTAATCCATAATAGGATATGGTATCAGTTGAAGTGTCTCTTTAGATCTCTTTCCTTTCTTATACTACATATAGAGCACTTCCAGGAGTCCTGTTGTTCACAGGATTTCCTTGGAGAAGGATTAATCTACTTGATGTTAGGCACCTTCCTGAGACTTCTAAACTGCCTGCCTGAAGCGCTTTTCATAGCCACAGGAGAGAGGTGAGGTTTCACCCCATCATGAGAGGCATTATTTCTCTCCACTGACAGCAAGGACACTGAGGTATTTGGCTTTCACTTGTGTCTAAATGTTCTAAGTGCAGCTCGATCCTATAGCTAAGCTGATCCTTGAGCTGCCAAAACTCCTGCCCACATGCCCTTTCCTCCCCTGTGCAGGGGATCTAGCATCCCATGGCTGCTGTGAACCCTGTTCAGTGCTCTCATCTGGGTCAGAGTGAGGGAAAGGAGGCTTTCCTTTCAGCAGCACCCCACAGGTAGAGTTAAGGACAAACTTAGATTAAATTAATTTTATCTTTACTCCTACTTGCCTACTGTATTTAATTATTTTTAATTTTCCCCAAGATCTGTCTCTTTCAGTTTCCTTCTCCTGTCTCTATCATATTGCTTTCCCCCCCCCCCCCAATCCCTTACTGCAGCTTTTATTCACTCTGCTTCATGTACAGTATTGTATTAGGAAGACAGACAGACAAAATACTTTTTCAAATGGAATAGAGCACAGCAGCTAACACAATCACACATCTCCCTGGAAATAGGCCACAGCAGAACTCTAGCTTTTATTTAAACTCTAGCTGGACTTAGAGCTCAGTCTTGGTAAATCAGAAGACAGTTTGCTACACTATGGCTGAAAGCAGCAAACTATCTTATTTTTTAAACTGTTAAAATCTGTAATTTGAAATTATAAAAGGAGACTTGGATCAATTTTTAGGACTGTTTCTGGGCAACACTACAACTGTCCAAAACCAAATATCAAGATCCTGTCTCAGGCTAAGGGACAAGCTGACCCATAATTTATTAAGGCTAAGGAAGTCTTTTGGGAACAGATAACAGAGGCATTCCTCAGTCTCATATTTTTCTCTGGGCATCTTCTTTTGGGTAGATGGGAAATAGGCCTGGATGGAGCTTTGATCTGACCCAGAAAATACAGTTTGTTATCAGCACTTTTCAAACACCTATACAAGGTTCTCCATCAGCATATATTATCAGTGAAAAAGTAATTATTTAATAAGATAAAAGAACTAGAAATTCAGCATAATGACTGTTTTGCCACCTGCAGATCCAGCTTTTGCAGCTGAGGCTGTTTGTGCACACACACACTGACCTAATGAAGGCACATATTCACACCATTCTTTTAATTAAAATACTCATGTAGCTCAGAAATCATGTAGCTTTATTTATTCAATAAAGTACTTCAAACTTCTGTTTATTTTTTTTTCCTCACTTTTAAATCCATTGTGATCTCAACGTAATTATTATACCTGAGTTTAGCCACATTAACAACAGAGTGGAAACCAAGCAATACAATTTTAGTGCAGGGCCAACTCAGAGTAACTGACCCCCTGGGGCATGAATAGGCAAGCACCAGTCCTCAACACCTCCCTGGGCTCAGACCATACCTGTTCACTGCTGTTGGCAGGGAGAGTCACAGGAATTAACATCCATTTGGGAACAGACCAATCCTACAGCCACCCATGCAAAAATGGCTTATAATGGAAAAGTTCTGTAATGAGTGGATAAATCTATGCTGGAAGAAGAATGCTGGGCAACATTGGCTGATGTACCTATGCCCTCCATGTGAAGAACTGCTTCTACCTATAGCACCAGGTTTTTGACAGTGCAGATTATAAGGACACCCCAAGCTAAATAAGCTATACCGGCCAGAGCTTTTACTTTTCCCTTCGTGCAACCATATCCACAAAGGGCTTTTGGTAGTACAGAAATGCTGTTAAAAAAATCACACTTCTAATCAAGAGTATTTTTCTGGTAAAAGTTGCTGGAGTGTGATCTTAAAGCACTTTACACTTGTGATTCTCCTCTCTTGTGCTCATACCGCACCACAGCACCGCAGGAATCAGGAGCACTCACACAACATCAGTAGGCAATCTTCCCTGGTCACAGCATGTGCCCAAAGTGTATATTAAATACCCATCAATATTTGGCATGAAAAACTATTTGCCATCTCACTGTCACACAAAGACACTTCAGCCTTAAAGCTGTACCTGTACAGCTTTAAACTAAACCTGCTGGGGACGGGTCCTGGCCCCCAAGGCCAGCCAGCACAGGATGGCCTGTGTCTATGCTACCAGCTGCTCTTCTCTCCCAAAACCATGTGGCTGCCTCCGGTCTGGTCATTGGGAACAGCCCACGCTGGCTCCCAAGCACTGCCTGCAACCTGCTGGGAGGGCTGCTGCCTGCTTGGACCAGGAACCAGCACAGATGATCGAGTTCCCGTCCCAGGGATTTTCCCTGCCACTGTTTTTTGACTCAGATGGACACAGACACGGTGTCTGCTCAGAGTGAAGGTCTTAGCTTAGGTTATTGCACAGAAGGACTTCCTAGGCCCAGGTCAGCAAACAGTCTTCACAAAGAACAGCTCAGCAAAGCAAACATACACATAGCTATAAGTCAATTGAAACAGTTGATAAATAAGCCCTAATTCTGTGTTGTGCCATAGCAAAGGGAAAGACCAATAGGAAATGCAGGTCTCCTCTGGCTGCCTCCAGCAGCCTTCCAGCATGCGCATGGTGTGTGTCATGGGGGCTGCACAGCACATAACCAGAACCTGCTTCCCTTTGAGCATGAGGATGATGGTCCTGCAGGTCTGCCATACCTCCACAGTGACTTGACGTATCTCAGTGACTTGACAGCTTTTCAGAGCCAAGGAAATGGAGAAACCATGAAAGAATTCAACAGCCACAGCTCCTGTAAACAAGAAAAGCTCTGCAGGGACAAGTAATGATTTCTACTAGACCCATTAAGGCAGCTGGCAATAACAGACTTAAAAAAACAATAAATTGATCTGCCCAAAAGCTTATAGCTTTTTTCTGGTTGTCATTTGAACTAGTAACAGGTATTGCCTCCCCCTTGCTATTCTCCTAAGACCAGCCCAGCTGTTACTGTTAAAATTACTCTTGCATAGGCTCTCTGCAGAGGAGTGGATCACCTAGAAGAACCAAACCTGCTGCTCCTAGACATGACACAACTTCCTCCCACCATTGTCAGAGCAATCTGTCTTCCTTTTCCATAGCATAATCCCTGAACTCAGAAATAAAGAACTAACCAGCAGAGAGATCAAGACATGCATGGCTAAAGCAGGGAGTAACTTCCCAAGCCATTGTATGAGCATCATGTCTGCAGATAGTATAATTAAGTTCTACTGCTTGGACAGACATTAGTTGAGATTAGATCAAATCAGATTTGATTAGATCAGAATTAATTCAAGGTGGGTGCCTTATCTCTTGACATGGCTCTTGCTTTCAGTCTGGGATTCTAGGAAGCCCTGAAACATCTTAAATTGTTAGAAAACATAAAGACACTTGTATTCTGTTCACAATTTGTGATTTTGTTATTGTTAAAGATTTAAGAGATGACTGAGGTGTGAAACCAAATTGTAATCCTGTGTATGACAGATGTACTGTATTACCAACACTGTTGGAAGTGCTAAATGACAATGTCACATGGATAATTTTTCCTTGGGAAGGAGAGATGCACTCGCAGTTTACAGGATAAATAAACACTACTTTTAAAGTATTCTCACAGAAAAAAAAACAACAACAAACCTTCTGAACATCATGATTCTTTTATCAGGATTTGGTTACCTGCTTGCGCTGTACAAAACCAAGAGCAGCATAATATTCCCAACCCAAAATAGCTGCTACACTCCACTTCTGAGGGTTTTTAGACTTAATTTTTGCATATTCTAAAAGTCTGAATGCACCACTCAACAACAGCTAGCTCCTCATGTATTTAGTGTTGTGCAAAAAGCAAAACAAAATCTCCACTGATGTACAGTGATGGAGCCATTCAACCAACTCATCAGTGGCTTCAGGTTTATCTTGAGGACAGATCAGATAAAATCAGCTTCTGAACTATTTATTTTTGCAGATTTCTTACAGAAATCAGAGAGATTAGGCCATGTTGATGCTGAAGCTTTTCTTCTGGAGGGGTGCCTCTCTCTTCTGTTGTTTGAAAAGTTAACTGCATGGTACAAAATTTGTGTTTTTGGAAACCCATGGTTACAAACATATCCTCATTTTTTGCTTAGAATAATCAGTTGGACCTAATAGCAGAAAAAAACCTGAGCTCAATTTAAGGTAATCTTGGATTTTCTTTTCCCTCTGTCCTTATTTGTTCTACTGTTTACAGTGTTCCTCCACTATTTGATATTGGAGTGGATGAGGTAGACCATGTCATCACTCAGTCACATTTGAGAGAAGTCACACTGGGATGGTACACTTTAAAACATCCAACCTTATCCTGCCTCTGCAGAACCACTGGTGTGCCATCTGTGCCATTCTGAACAATTTATCCTCTCATGAAAGAGAGATGGAAGAGGGATGCAAAGGCCGACACCATTCAGGACACTATCATACCAGGCTTGTGAGTGTTGACAAGAAATTTCGTTTGGATTCTTTTCCAATAATCCACTGCTCTACAGAGGCTGGTTTACATCTATCAGACACAACCCACATACAGCTATGTCATCTATGCCTTATTTTTACTGATGCTAGTCATATTTTAGGAATCTAGTATTAACCACCATTTCCATGAGCTTAACCTTTGTTTGCAGCTCTCACATTGTCTTGGATATGAGAAGAATTTTTTCTTGAGATGTATCTGATTGTTTTCACATGTTCTGGTGAAATACTGCTGTCAGATGTTCCCCTCCATCTCTTCTGTGTACAGGCCCAGAGACACTGAAGAACAGCAACAATGACAGAAGTGCAGATACTGAGATAAAATATGGCATTTTTGAAAATTGGCATAACTATCATCTATCAAAACCACAGAGGTTGATTCCGGTGAGTGTGCTTCTGGCAGAGGATTTCAGAGATGACATTTAAAAAAGCACGAGTGAGAAGCTTTAAACTACAATGTGTTACTAACTCAGCTAAAACAGCCTGATAGCCCCTAGCAGAAATGAGGCAGCCTCCGTGCTCTGTCTCAGCTGCTTTCCTTGGTTGCTGCCTGAGAGCAGCAGCCTCTGAGCCTCAGTAGGCACAGACAACTTCTCCTGGGGGATACTCTTGGGAACAGTTTTTGCTTTTATCCCTGCTTCAAAATTAAACCCTTTTTCTGAAGCATCCTATGGTGGCAGGAGGCAGGTTTCCCTTTATTTTGCCTCAGGTCAGGAGAATACCAACCACGCATTCAGAGGCAGCAGGTTGGTGACCTGGGTCACCACAGCAGCACTGGTTTAAGCACATGACTGTGCTTTTGAACTCTGGTAGCACAACTGAAGTACAGGAGGTACAGCAGCCTGGCCCTAAGTGACTACAAAAGGCAAATTCGTTGCCCATTGGCACTGGCAGGCTTGAGTAAGACCACAGCAGAGCTAAACTCCAGACTGTGGGGGATACTTTAGGTGGTCTGCATAAAAGAAAATACACCCTGACCCTGTGCTGTGCTCTAACATCATTTTAATAGAAGTTATTTCACAGCTGTTTGAAGCTCTGTAGTGACAAGGTTGCACAATCTAGGGAAAAAGAAAGCAAAACCCAGTATAAAAATAACCGGGGTCTAGAGACTGATGGCAACATGTAGATCAGCAGCTGGTTCTCACACAGCTCTCCATGAAGCCACATCTTCACTCAGTTCCTCTGAAGCCTGGTCTAAACCTGGAAGTGGTAACCATGCTGGAGAGAAGTCTGTTTTTTTCACAGACAGATGTATCAGGAAGATCTCACACACAAATGCAGCTACAGTGAAATGAATGCACCTTGCACTGTAAATGCTGTTTCCCCTTCTCAACCAGAGCCACTACAAAATTCCTAAAACCTTTATTCTGACCTGAGACTCAGCAGGGGGGCATATTACTTTAGCTGGATAAATTATTATACCTGATTATACTCCATACACTTCAGCAGCTTGAGCACCTTGTCAGCAAGATTTTTAGCAGCAGAGGGCTCTTTAATTTAGTTTGCAAAGGCACAAGACCATGTTACTGCTGCTAAGAGCTGAGGGAAGGTGCTCTTGGATAATACCCCTGAACAAGACTGGATTACCAATATCCACTTTCACAGGATGCTTTGTTTGCTGATTTATCAGTTTTAAGAGACCTCTGGCCACATGTTTTTTTGTTACCTGGCTAGAGCTGTGGCCAGAGCATGGAGTCTAAATAATATCTGCTGCCCAAAGAGGAGGGTTCTACTCCCTAGTTGGTCTGGTGAAGGCAGATCTCACTGCTGCAGCAGAAGTTTCTTGAGATAGGCAACTGTGAATTCGCAGGTAATGAGTGAGGAGGTTCAGCCTACAACCCCAGCAGTGAACACGAAATGCAATAAGCCCAGTGCTGATCTCACTTGCCCCTGAACAGCTGAAGTGCAACTTTCCCTTCTGTAGATCCCTTTCAGCCCTTCTGGACTATTTGGTGAACTTGACTTCTAAGCCAGAGCTCAGCACAAAGCTGAAGTTTGATTAAAGACTGGACAAAATTACTCGCAGAGAGTTCAGAAATGAAGTTACCCCGGCAATGTGTGTGGGGTGGCACGGAGGGCTTTTTTCATAGAGCAGGATTTTTCACAAGTTATGTTATGAAACCAATGGGTTTCAGTCAAAAGGTTACAAGTGGGTGTAGAAGTTAGAGTTAAGAAAATTTGCCTTTTTCCTTTTCTTTTGTTATTCAGGCTAGTAATAACCAGC
>NW_009952263.1:3962242-4004860 GCF_000747805.2 Chaetura pelagica | reverse complement strand
AGTTTACAAGAAATTTACATCTGTAAAAGAGCAGTAATGGAAAAATACCAGCAATGAAGTAGAGACAAAACAAAAGGACAGATTTCAGCCCTCCTTTCTCTTTGAGATAGCTTGCCCTGAGCTGTACTTCAGCTCACTCCTCTGGGTAGGTCCCAACCATTCATTCTCTTTTGCTCCCTCCTACCTTCCTATCAAAATCTCTGAGCTCCCTTACAAAATAAATCACTTTCTGATGGCATCAAGCACAGTTACAGTTTTTTAAAACAGCAAGCACTTAGCTATTTCTAAAGCCATCTTTCCAGGACCCATGACTTCTCCTTATTGAGCTACTTAGCAGAAGTTTCCTCAGTTACGTCTCAGAAGGGTTCTTTTGTTCCAAAATGAAGTTTTAATCAAAAAACCCAAAGCTTTAGCACCATTGCAAAAGCTCTTCAGTGTTATGGATATCTTCAATCACCAGTAGCCTCCACAAAGATACAAGGTTGCTCAGAAAGGACATCTAGGCAAAAATGAAACATTATGACAGACTGAAAAATGCCAGGAGTAGCATTAAACTAGAATCTGTATTTTAAAAAATCAGAGCTAGGAATTAACTATTCCCATAGCTTTCAGGCTGAAACTGGTGAAGTAGTTGTCTTGGAAAACAAAAATGCAACATGAAACCAATTTCAGTCAAGATGAAGACTGTATCTCGAGGAAAATTTGCAATCATTATTATTTTTTTTTAATCTACATTTAAACCAGAATCAAAGCCACAATGAAAAAAATTAGCTTTCAGATCCCAGAAGCTTCAAAACATGACCCAAACAGATGTGGAAACAGAATTAAGCCAATAAAAAAAAAAACCCCATTGGCAGTCTTTTTAATTTAAATTTACCCTTGCATAAAGGATTCTAAACCAAAGTAGAGTCTTAGTATTCCTAAACCATTTGAAGGTTTCCAAACCAGTTTGCCACTTTCTTACAGAGACAATACTTAGAAAGCCAAAGAAGTTCAGAGCACTGGTTCTCATTTTGTCTCTTTGTCCAGTTAAAATGCAGACCATTACAAAACTTTGACTTTTTCCACCACAAAATCAGAAACGCAAAAACCCCCACAGATTTTTAAAGGCACATACACAGAAGGAAAAGGACTTAATGTTTTTCTAAATATAAGCAATGTCATAAGAACATTATGAAACCTGTCCTGGATTAGACTGCATTTAGACAGCATCATGTAGACAGGCAAGTGCATAAGAAGAGAAAAAGCATGTATTGACACTTCCTAAGACTATTCTCCCAATGATTTGAAGTTCAGGCAATTTGTAAACTGGAAGATGGGCTTTCTGTTTAACAGCTGCATTTGGCTTTATGTGCTATGAATTTGCTTGTTCCCATTTCAAATTCATGAAAAAATTCATCTATCCAGGTTTGCAAGCAATAAACTCTATTGGTAATATTAACACACACTTACTGTGCTTGCAGAATAGTCCCATCACTGAGTTACAACAAAATACCACTTGATACCATAGTGCAAGCTAACAACAGCTTCAAAATAATTCACGCTGAGTGCAAAATAATTTGTGAAAAAATCTCTGAATATGGTTTATCTGATAGTTAATATCACACATATATTCCAACAGGCTTTTTTTTTTTTTTTAAACAGTATCATTCAATTTATTCTTAGTGGTTTTTATTATTCTTCTTTTACCTTGTAATTCTCTTTGAGTCTTGAACAGAGTTAAATTATAAACCTAGCACTAACTGAGATCAGCTAGTTCATGACATACCTATGAAAAATACACCTTTTTTATCCATAGAGAATGCCTGGAGACATTTTAAATTAAAAAAAAAAATGTGCAAATGAAGGAAATAAGGCTTATTAATTTTTTTTCTGCATTCAAAATGCACTTTTTCTAGTCCAAGAGGCTAGAACATCTCTGACATCCATCACAGGAGAAGAGAGACATCTGACTCCTGTGGACAAGACCTTAATTAGAAGTTTATAATCTGGCATGTTTTTATTTTTAATACTTATATAGCTTTAATGCTACATCAACATTTCAGAGAAGGGATATCTTTCTTAAAAATGCACTAGTCTTAACATTTTAAGGTGAGAGAGACCACAGTAAAACATGCTTTTAAGTAACAACAGAGCACTCTCAGTGTTTCCAAGAAGAAAGTCATTGGGAGAACAGAGAAAACTGCAAGTCATCTTAATGCATTGCAGAACAGCGACACAAAGACCAAGAAGCTCAGATCTTCACAGTTAATTTTTAGAGAGGGAGATTAGCACAAAAAGGAGGGAAAAAAAAAAGCGAGTTCTAAGGCAGGAAAATGAAGTTCAAATGGGATTTCCAAGTGCTGCAGATGATGAGCATCAAACCTGTTACATCTCCCAATCCTTCTGAATTAGATTTGGTCTTTGCGACCAGGTGATGTGACCAGGACAGGGCACACACAGTCCCTGCGTTGGCAGAGCTGTCTGGGCACGTGGCTGGGAACCCTGGGCCTCTGTGCCAAACAGCCAAGGCAAAACCCAGAGGGCAGGGTGAGGAGAAAAAACATTAAATCAAAATACAAATCATTTATATATCAACATGTTAAAAATCCCAACATTAAAAAGAGCAGTCGCCCAACGGAAACCACATCTCTTCACATTGGCAGCATATCAAACAATTTAAAAAAAATAATCGGAGAGGTGCAAACCACTGAGGGGACCCTGATGCTTGCAAACTGGAAAGCGGCTCATACTTCTCAGGATGTGACTGATTTTGACCCTCTTGCTTGTCAGCACACTTCCCACGCCAGCCCGTGACAGGGGATCTCTGCCAGTTGATACAGTGGGGACCAGCTCCTATGGCCACCCAGCTGCAATGGGGTCCACAGTGACAAGCGTGGTGATCTGGCATGAGCTTTCAACCACACCATGCCTGGCAGCCCAGCAGCTCTCTTCCTTCTCAGGGAGGAGGTGATGCTCAGGATATGGGTTTTTTTGGGGCGTGGATGGTGACCTCAACACCTCTCGCTTTTCAGTCAGGGCTGGAGAACTCTGTGGGCAGGCAGTGGGACAATATGGTCCTTCAGCAGACCTGGGGCACCCGTGCCTGCCATTTGGGCTGTATGGAAGTGTTGGCTTTTCCTGTGGTGCCCCTTTTTATCCCCAAAAGTTACTCCGAGCAGGAACACGTCCTTTTTCTAGGTATAAAGCCAGGGATGGGCAGAGGCAAAATAAAGGCTCAGCCCTGACTGGTGACCTGGGTCTCAGCTCCACCTCCCATGGCTGTGACTTCATGGTATGAAGTGCTTGGTGGCAACGCTAGCATGGCGAGCCCCCCTGGGCTGCTGCTCCTTGCGGATCACAGAGCAGCTTGGGCTCCTCTGCACCAGGCTGGCAGGGTCCTCTCTGCCCTTCCCCAGCGACCACCCAGCAAGGCTGTTTGGAGGGAAGGAGCCAGCCCTGGCTGCAGAGCAGCGTTTTGGCAGACAGTGTGGCCAGTGCCAATCTCACCCCAGCTCCCCTTGGTCCAGGCACAGCGCTGAGCTTCGGATGCACCAGGCAAAGGGACCCGTGGCTGCCTTGGCCTCCTTCTGCAGGTTCCCATGCACACAAGCAAGGCCTGACAAACAACAGAGGATGCTCTGCTAGGGCTGTCAGAAACAAACAAACTCCCCTCCGCAGGACTGCTTCAAGTTGCAAACAAAGGATGACAAACAACACACACAACAGATCCCATTCCAGGCCCACAGGGCAAATCAAGAGGAGGCTGACAATGGCAGGGCCCCTCCGGCCCCATGCCAAGGACACTCACCCCCAAGGACCAGCACACGCTGCTGCCTCGCAGAGCCCCTGGCTGCCCGCCAGCCCTTTTGTCTAGCACGTATGGAGCCCATCCTTGCTTGCAGATCACTCTGGCTACGCCAAGGCTCTGTCTACCACTGGCCTCCTTGCCAAGAGTTCAGAGCCTCTCCCTACCGCAATCTCAACTCTCTGGTGCCTGTTCCTTCCCCGACACCTTCTTCTCCTCCTCCTTCCCGGGGAGCAGCAACGCCTGCCTGAGCTGGATGTGACACGGGTTAACACCCAGTCCTCAGAAATGAGTCAGCAAGTCTCTTGCCCTCACAGCCTGGTTTCCAGAAACGCTGATCATTTCCAGATCACCTCAGCATCTGATGAATACATCAAAAACACAACGTTGAGCCTCAGAAAGTGGAGGAGCACACAGCTGAAAGCCAGCACTATGCTCCTCAAGCCAACACCTTAGAGGAATGTGATGGAAACTGAGATTACTTTCTGTCCAACACCAATTTGACAACCAAAGGTCTTCAGTTGGAGGCTGTTATAAGAACAATGGCTGTTGCTGTCCATGCAATTAGTGACATTCATTCAGAGTAAACCACTGCCATAAACTCACTGAAAGTGCAATGCAAACCTCACTGTTTGCATTCACTTCTGAGGCTTGCAGTGCTTCCCTGCCAGCACTTTTTTTTTTTTTTAAGAAGTGCAGCCCAGGAACATTTTTTACTAAATAGCAAAAACATTTGCACTTCTCTCATCTAACTACGGAGATGTGATGGTGAGACATGATAGGATTAGGAGGTTAAGGCTGGTCTGCCTGAGTGCTGGGGCACGTGTCCAAAGGGCTACCCCAATTTCTCACAGCTTCTAAGCAACACATGAGGACTGAAGAAGATAACACTATTTCTGTGAGCTGTTGTTGCAAGAGAGGCAGGAAACACCATGAGAACAGGTTTTCTCTGCATACATCAGTCTTTCCTCTTCGACACCAGGAGGAAGTTTTTAATGCTTTAAATTGAAATGCTCAGTCAGTACACAAGTTCATCAACATATTTAGGACTCAAAGGAACATAGCTAACAGCCCCTGTAGTACGGGGTCCAGAAAAGGGACCCTGTTTTTCACTTGATTATGAAGTGTTAGAAGCACATGTGTACACTAATATGATTTTACAAGAGTGCAAGCACTATTTTAGAGACAAACACAAACATAATTACTCTGATAAAGAAGCTAAACTTGAAAATGTGCATTTTGGTCCATTAGTGTCTACATACAATCTAGGCCTGTTGACTTTTAGCATTGTCAGCCTGTACAGATTATTGTAAATCTCATGAACATGGCACATCTCCTGAAGTCCTACCTCTTAAAACCATGTTGCTTGATAACAACCTCAAGTTCTTGGCTTCTTTGGAGGTTTTTTTGAGAAAAAAAGTAAACCAAGAGATCCACAATCACTCATGCTAATTAAACACTCCACCCAGAATGTTTATAATGCAGCCAATGTAGTGCTTGAACCTTGGCTTCTGTGACTTTTCTTTTACAAAATTTGATCAATAGCAAAAAGTTGAAGCTGATGGGAAAACTAATTGAGATCTGGGGAGATGGCAGGCAGATGGGACAAAAAAAAATCTGAAGTGTTTTGTTTCAAAGATCTTTAAGTCTTTCTCATGTCTCTTCATCACGCATAGATTAACTCTTTTCAAAGAAAGATTATTTCTATAAAAGATTGTGTACAAAGAAATATGTACAAATATGTGCAAATAAAGGGCGTGGTTCCTTTTACATGAACATGAAGGCATAATTGCTCAAAAAGCACTGCAGGTTCCTGTGCAAGCCCTCTACTGATTTAAAAACACTTCTTGCTCTTGATTTTTTCTCTCCCATTTTTCTATTTCCCCTGTCAACTCTCATTCCGAGAACTAGTCACCCACATTACATATGATCATTCATTTAAAATATCCCAGCTTACAGCCATTAAGACTTAAAATTCTGCTTATTAAAACTGATTCCAAATTATCTTTTTCATTTTGGCTCACCCATTCACATAAATTTCATTTCTGCGCTATTAAGTTCAAACAGTCCCTGTTTGCAGGGACTCAAGAATTACTCATGAGTAATTCTTAATTTACTTTTACCACCAATGAAAAAAAGAAAACCCCACTAGTTTATTCAACCAAGTCTCCATTAGTCATCACAAACCATGCAACTAGCAAACACAGTTTTCATTTTATATACTCATTGGCTGTTCAGGGTGAGGGTGGAGGTATGTGGGCTACAAGTGGGAGAAATGAGGTTACTGAGGTCAAAAAGAGGAACGTATGACTGTGTATACCCCTGGTACCTCCACTGCTTATTCCCTCTTTGCACCTTATGCTGGAAGGCACACACCCGGCACTCTCGCTTAAAGACCAGTCACTTAGGTGGTAATTTCTTCTGCACATTTCAGTTAATGGATGTGGTTGTGCATGTGGTTTTATTTCATCATGTCTAAGTCCAATACAACACAACAGTTGGCTTATGCCTGCATTTTAACACAGTATTTATATGACATACTTAATGTGTTACTAGAAGTTTCTCTACATTTGTGCTGAATTAATTTGTGTAATATATACACACAAAGGCAAATATATGCCTATACCTGTATCAAAGAGATGATCTTCCCCCCACCATATTCTCCCCTAAAAATCATCTGTACAGAGAGCTCTACATGGCTGAGAAATCACACTGACACCAGAGACTTAACACCCCGGCCTGTCTGAGCTCTGCACAGTCTGAGAACCAGCAAACAAAAGCAAGGCAATTTCAGGGCATGCTCAAAGTCATCCTGCCAGTTCTGTCATCTTCATACAATGAAGTGGTCACAGTTTTCACCCTGCTGCGTGCTTCTGCCACCGTCCCAGAGTCCCGGTCTTACTTTTGCAGAAAATATCTGGACAAAATAATCATTGCCCTCCTGCAACCTCAGTGTCACTCACTGGAGACACTCCAGCTGTCACTTGGGACACCACAGTCTTCATGCAAGGCTTTCTTCAGAGCCTTTGCATGAAGATGGTGAGCTGTTCCTCTCTGCTAGGCAGATCAGACAGTGGCTGCAGCTGCATAAGCCAAGGGAGATGCAGGTCAAGGCTGTCTCTCACAGCAGGGTCAACCAACTTGTATAGGTTGAAGGGATGATTTTATACCAAGATCATTTGACATTCATCCAACACTATCACTAACCAGCATTGGCAGGTGTCTCTAGGCACTGTCCCACCCCAAAATACAGTGATGCCTACACAGGATCAGCCAAGGGCACTGGTCAGCACTTCAAGAGAAACCTGTGGGAGGCACTGAGCTGGAAAGGTTCCCCCCATGGAAATCTCCACCTCTGCTGGAAAGATGAGGCAGTGACTGTCTTTTTCTCTTCTCCCCTTCCTCATACTTTTCCTGCTGAGCTCTTGTGATTTTTTTAATATTTTCTTTTCATTTCTCTTCTCCCCTTCCTCATACTTCTCCTGCTGAGATCTTGTGATTTTTTTAATATTTTCTTTTCATTCTGTATTTATAATTAGAAAGTGGAAAGCACTTACTGCCTTCCTGGTTGTTCATACTCTAAAGCAAGACTTAAAGAACTGAGAAACAGCTGAAACCTAGGCCATTTCAAAAACAAATTAAGCAGCAGCCCTAGTCACTACACCTGTCCCTGAATTCCCCCCAATAATGTTTGTGGTTTTGCATCACATTTTCCTACTTAAAAAAAAAAGTATTAAAATTATCTTTTTTGTTGCCAGTTGAAGAACCCACAAACAAATGGGCAAATCTGACTAACTGTTTAAGCAGAGAAAACAATGGAAATGTGTATGCACCAAAGGCTGTCAACAGCCCCACAGAAAGAACTGGAAAGACAGAAAAAAATTCTTTAAGCTCTTGTAACAACAAAATGTCGAAACAAACAAATAACAGACAGAAGTGGGAACTAAGTGTTGACTAGGCCTTGTTAAGAGTTTAGGGAACAAAGCAGTCACAGCCTTCCCTTGGGCTGCCCCAGTCCAGCCCTGGGATTATCCTGTAGCTTTCACAGTTTCCTCCTGCAATCCACCCATCAGCAAAACTGCAATTGATTTCAGACATCTCCTGAGGAAGGTATCTGACACTGCATGGCATTTTAGGATGGCCATTGGGAACCCTTCCCCCTGCCCCCTCCCTGCTATTTATTGTTAATACAACTGGATTAAAATTACATCCTGACATTCAGATACTGGTATTTGTAGTGCCTATTAATTTTTTTTTTAATTGTTTTTTATATTTTTATGCTGTGACCTAGAACAGATGATGAATTTCCTGGCTTCTGTGGGTTAGATAGGAAACTCAGTGTTACTATTTTGATGTAGAATGCAGGCATTTTTGTGGTCGTACTTATCATAGCTGAGCTAAACTCAACAGGAAATGGTATTTCTATTTTCCTGTTGGCTCAGGGTGCATATCCCACAACTACAGTGTAGAAATAACTGGTAAACTGTTGGAAAACCAATGAAGTCCAATTTAGACAGAAGGAACTGGCAGGTGATATCCCAGTGATCCAGGTATAAACCCTACGAAACAAATACACTGCTGCTTTGCATTCAGCCATTTGTATGAAGTCAGGACCAGCCACCAAGTTTTGGTTACCAAACTGGGATTGTTTTTATGCTCAAAGAGAAAGGGAGGCTTCAGGAGGGAGACCTCCACAAGGAAACTTAGAGCTTGCCCTCATTTTTTTTTTGCAGTAACTGTCATAGCTAATCGTTTTGGTTTTGCCACAGTAATTTTAAGATTAAGACATAGTTACTAGAAATCCATGGGAAGAAGAATCCAACATAGGGAATCAGAAAATACCTATTTATTAATTTGCTTGTTTTCTGGGATAACTCACATGTCTGCACAGAGCAAGGTCTGGTACAAGACACTTGTGGTACTGCTGCAGCTCAGAAGTTGGAAAGGGCAAATGACTTCAAAGTAGCATCACAGATCCCTTCTGTTCCTCAGATTGGAAGACCATGGCAAGGATATTAAAAAAACAACTATGGTTTGGGGCAGTATGGAACTGGGTATCAAGCTACAACATTTTGAGGGCAATCTGGGAAATGGTGCTGTCCACCTTGCACTGAGCTCTGACCTCACCACTGAGGTACTGGCCTCACCTTGCCTCTTTTAAATGGGTATGTTCCTCTGAGTTTGTCCTCTGTGGGCTCTAGCATTCTGATTACATTTAAAGACAAATACAATCAGACAGAACATCCTTGGAGGTTTATCTCATTCTTCCTCCAATTTACTACAGTTCTGGGACTTCAGGAACTTTCTGTCCCTCCTTACTCAGGTAGGAAGGGTATGCAATGGGCACCTGGGGCTATGGTGGAGTAAAGCTCATTTGTCCCTTTCTGAGTTAAAACTCCCTTTTCTGAATTTGGAAGTCTAGTTTGGTATGAGGATCTTGGGAGGCTTCATGCAGCCCTCTAGGTTTTATCTGGGTTGATAACCTTGCATAACAAGGTCAAAGAGATGATGGCCCTACCCAGGGCCATATACTTTCTCTGTGATCTCCACCTAAGCCACTCAAAAAAAAAAAAAAGTGCTGTGAAAATTTGAAGCTCTTTCTATCAGGCAAGTCTTTATAAGCAATAAAAGACAATACTGAATATTATGCCTCAGCAGGCCAGGGGGCCTGGACTGTAAGAAGCAAGGTTTCCATTTGTGCGTGCTGTACATCTGGCAGCACTTCACTTACAGTCAATTTCAAGTTCCCCCACCCCGGCTGCTCTGTCAGTTTTGCCCACCATTCGTGTGGCTTCACACTGCAACAAGGGAGAGAAAAATGTATTAAAAATAGGAAAATGTGACTGTCAGCTCTCAACCTCGACAGGCAAAACTCAGAGGGTAAAAGCAATCTCCAAGACCACACTTAACTGAATTCTGCAATGACTGTCTTATAAATCTTCCTTTTCCCCATACAATTTCTCTGTTAAGGGAAACCTGGGATATCCCAGGAGTGTTTCACTACCAGGAGTGTTGTCCTAAGCAATTAGTGTAATTTGATAGGCACATCATGGCCACTGTTAAAAGACCCCCAGGGAATAGATTCCTATTCAAGAACAATGACAGACATTGGGCAGCAAATTTAACTTGGCTAGCCAGGACTGGTTTTGTTCATAATAATCTACTCTACAGCAGTGTTTGCTGATCTCCTAAAAATACAGCCATCTGATCCACTTATGAGCTATCTCCTGAAGCATCAACATGGCCAATTAAAGTAGCTTTGGTTGGCCTGAATATACTGGGTGGCACTGCTGCTAGACGAGAAAAATCAGATATTCTTGGGTAGACACAGGAACACCCACTAGAAATGCAAGGCACATGGCTGGGAGGAGTAATTGCTTTAATCAAAGGCTAGAAACTCAGAAATACTGCTCCATAACTCTCCTCAGCCACTTGAACTGACATGCTGCTTGTAAGGCCGTGTGAAGAAACCAACTGGGAAACCGATTCTGCAGGTAAAGAAACAAAACACTGTATCAGCTGTAAGGGGACCTCACCCAGGTAACCTGCTCCTGAATACAAAACTGCACCAGTACAACCCCAAACACAACACGAGTGGCAGTGAGGTGCTGGAGATGGCTTCCATGTCCCTACTGCTGAAGGTGCACTGCCCTTGGCAGCACTGCTAGACACTGCAGCAGCTTCTCTGTGACCAGCAGGAGTGCAAATGGATCAGAAAATACAACATTTTAAAATCCAGAAAAAAAAAAGTGTCAGTCAGGAATTTTTTAGAAAATGCTTCTTATCACAGGATGCCAATTTGTGGACCTGAAACTTCTCATGGAGATGGGTTAGCAAAACATTCTACCCTTCTATTGCTCAAAAGTCTTTGACAATTTCTATTACAAACAGGTGTCTATCTACTAGCTGTAAATTAAGTTAAGCAGATTCTGCTCGCCTTGTTGCAAGGATCAATCTTATTATTATTCTAACTTATCTTTTCTATTTCACCCTACTGATGGCCACTGTGGAAAAGTCATTAACTTTTTGTTGGCAATTTTAAGTCTTTGATGCCATTTTGTGTCTGAAGAAAGAAATCCATCTGCTCTTTTTGATCCTGAGCTTACCTTTGTTTCTCACATTTCCTGTCTTTGTAAATCTGCTTATTAACACTTTCACTATATTGCCCTATATTCAACACTGTCTCAGTCACACTTCTGCTGAAAGTCTTATTCACACTTCTGTCTTCTCCAGGCTTGATTATTGTAATTTTCCATCTCCAAGGCCTTTGCCAGGAGTTTGCTTTCTTTAGAAGGCACAAGAAGCATCATAAAATAAGAACAACTCACACTTTGTGTTATACAGAACAGAAAGAATAAGATGATTAAGAAGTTATGAACTCAACTCCTCAGCTTGCATTAAGGGCCTGTACCGTCAGCCCCTCAAGGCACAGCAGTGGGCAGTGCCACAGCCAAGGTAAGCAGCACAGTCTCACTTTGATTTTTCCTACTCCCTGAAAACAAAATTTTCTTATTTCTCACTTCCCAGCTCTAACACCTGACCCTTATTCATCATTACATACCTTTTGTGTTGATAAGTACAGCCAAAGGAGTGGATAAGACCATGGTGTGGGTGAAACTGAAGTATTTTGATCAGCAAAATTTCTGTTTCAGGCAAAGATTATAGATCCTGATCTGCCAAAAATGACATCAGAGGCCAGGCATTTGATATCAGTTGGCATCCTGAGGAATATAGTACCTGGGGGGGTGCCACAAGTCCACATACATCTGTGTACACTGTGATGCCCAGGTTTATAATGGCACATTCCTGTTGGAGCAGAAGGCAATTCCCAGGCATCACTGAGCAAAATGACCAGGAATGGGTCTGTACACTATGACAGCAAACTATAATACACTTGTCAATCTCATACATTTTATGTTGATTCCCAGTCCTACCCTAATATTCATATAGTCTTCAAATGGTCACAGCTACACAAACAGGGCCACCCCAGATCTGTCTTTTGGCAGCTGGAGTTGATCCAGCAAGTTTAAGTTCTCATGGAGCAGTTAAGAATTTAAACTCAGTAGGGGCAGAACTGCAGGGGGGCATGGGCCAAATCTTACTCTGAATTAAATGTACTCATGAGGCTTTTTCACACAGTTCTAACCAAATTGGCTCATACCTGTGTGCATGCAGTCCTGCACTGTGCAAATGATGACAAGGCTATTCATCCAGCTGACAAGTATTTGCTATAGATGATGTCTACATTTTAAGGCTACCATATCACACAAACTGACTTTCTGTATAACATTGTCAGAGTCACACCTGAACTGATCCCAAAAACATGTATTTGACTAAACATATCTTCTAAAGAGACATTTGACGTTGGTATGAAGACAGCAAGACAGTGACAGTCCACAACTCCTGCTGGTGATTTCCACTGGTCATTAACCCTCCTCACAATTCAACCAATTAAGCCCATTTTATTTCTAAAGTGAAGGGATTTGGCTATCCTTTTCAGTCACTGAATCTTTTTATGTTTGATTTTTAGGTGTAAGACTTACACATATACAAACTACAACAAAGTAGCTCTTGATTTTTCTTTTGTTAAAATACTGATTTACGAGTGTTTTCACTGGAAGGTGCTTTCTCCAGCCTCCTTTGTATGCCCCCCATGTAGACAGCAAAACGATGTATGGTATTCTAGTGCAGGGTATGCACGTGATGTATTTGCAAGTGAAGTTGTTTCTCATAAATTTCCATCATCTTATAATAACCCTGCCTGAAAGCAGGGTCTGTACAGCCTTTTACATCTTTTTCACTATATCTGTTAAAATTCTTATCTTGATTTAAAAAATAATAATTCCCATTGAACACAAACTTCTGATGTTTGGGTGGTAAATGACATATTCTGATACACAGGACATGAACATAGGAAACAGTAAGCCCATACTACCCTGTGGCTTTAAAACTCATCAGCTAGTCTACAGCAGCTGTATACATCCATAGTCTTAGCCCAGCACCCTTTGAATTTACCACAGGGTATGTGGCACCTTGATGCAAGCATGGGTCGTGACTCCACACTGGCAACAATGTGACAGATAATACCTGAACTGGTGTAAAGGCTACCAGGATGAAGTTACCTCCATTTTTTAAAATAAAACAAACCTTGCAGAGTAAGCACAACACATGGATCTCATACTAGGAGCCCTGTAACTTAATTTACTGTCCTTTGGTATCAAAGTCTAACAAAGTCAAACTCATGAATAGGTTTTGACTACGACAGCTCTCAAAAATAAAGAAAAAACCCAACCCAAAAATCCAGTTCACACTTGCCAGAAAAACCATATCAGAAGCACTTTTTGATGTAACGTGAACCAAGATAAATAATCTTTACCAACAGCAGACCACAAGGAGTTGGATTACACCATTCAGAGTTCTTGGGGACTCCAAAGCCTCCCAGACCAGACCAGGTTCCTGCAGGACCAGAAAGCATGGAACAAGCCCCACAGAACCAACAGATCCCTTGCAACACCAGAGAGGAGCAAATTGTTTGTCTGGGTTTTTTAGTGAGATTGCTCATATATGAACAACACTCAGCCCAGTGCCCAGGTTGAGGTCATCGCTGCCCATGGTTAGCTCCACTATGAAGCTACACTTGGGACAACAAGAACAACTGTTCATTTAGAAATGAAGAACACATTGTTTACAAACATTATCTACAATCCAGAAAAAGAGTTTTCAGTTAGTATTACCAGTAAATTTCTTCTGTTGAGGATGCACTTAAAGGTGTATTGTCAAAGATCCATTCAAAAGGCTATTTCTCTTCAGCCTGTGCTGAAACAAAAATATAAGCTGCACAGAGTGCTGTTGCCTAAAGGGATTAAGAATAGTGAAAAGTCATTGAAGCCAAGTAGTTTGAATCTGCCTCGTTTTGTAATATCAATATAGAGATGAATTTGCCATCTTAGGGTCTACTTTTCTGATCATTATTACTATTTGTTAGAAAAATGTCTAATAAGTGAGAAAATCCTGGGTATCAACCACAGAACAGGATTGTGTTTGGATCGTGCCGTTTTAGTAAGTCTTATCTTAGTTAACACTTAAAGCTACTGTCATGGGAAACACACTTGTAAGTATACTGAGTACTGTCCAGTTTTCACTCTTCTCACTCCCCATTTATTTGTTTTCTGCTTTTCCTTATATTTTCTGAATTATCAGTTCACCTTCCCAATAAATAATCTTATAATATATTAGATCTCCCCCATCATAATTTTTCTCCATTTACAAGGAAATTTCCTAATTAATATAATTATTTTCATAGTGAGCTGGTTTGTTTTTATTTTGCATAGGGATCTCACACAGGAATGAAACCAGTCTGGTGGAAGACAAAAATTGCATCAAGGGCTACACCAAGATATTACAGGATAATACCTTCTAAAAATTATTTTAATGGAGAGGTTATACACTACTGAAAGCAATCCAGTTGCACCCAATGATCCAAAGCATTTTTAATGTCTTGTTGAAAGTGCCACAAAGTGAAAATGAAATTAAATGCTTTTGATACCAGATGGACTGTAGTCGAGCTAAAATTATTTTAAGAAAAACAAACACAAAGTGGTAATTTTCGACACTAGAAATCAAAGGAGGTCTACAGAACATTGTGGAGGTATGAGACAGCACATAGTATACAGCTTTGCTTCTTTTTTTATTCACTCACATTGGTAACATCAGGTCAAATCCTCTCTCACTGTTATTTTTTTTTGCCACCCTATTTTTGTTAATGATTAATGAAATTTAAAGCAGCCTTACACAAGCAGCTTACTTATAATTCCCAGCCTGTAACAGAGTATTTTAGGATTCATAGGGGAAACAAATTAAAAAAAAAAAAAAAGAAGAAAAGAAAGGAAGGGAAAGACGGGAAAGAAATGTCAAGGGCTTTTGCTTTACTTGTCCAGAACCCTGAGTTCAGAATGTCTCTTGGCAAGAATTTGAAAAATTATCTAAGTATAAAAGTGATTTAAACTATAAAAAATTAGATAATGTCACCGATGTCTAAGGCAAGACTGTGGCATTTAACACCCTTGTTCTGTGGCAAATAATGTTTCTGAAGAAAAAAGGATTATGCAAAGAAAAATGAAATAGTATTTCTAAGTACTTACATAACTCAATTTCAAGCATCTCATCGAGGTTCTTTGTATATTCACTGGAGAGATACATACTCCTCCAGTGCTGGTGATTTAAATGTTAATTAAGAAGACTCCTTCCCTCAATTACAGGGGGCCCCGACTTTAACAAAGATCTTTTGTCCAAAGTTAGGTAAGTTGAAATCTACCTATAGTCTGCAAAATAACACTCAGACTGAAGACAGTTGGGCTCTGTTCCTGGTTTTATGCCAAGTTCCCAGGTGATTTGAGTTTGAATGTAGCCTGTGCTTCAGTTCCACCTTGTTCATTAAGGGAAGGTGTTGTTTGCCCTTTCTACACTTTGACAGGTATAGCTATTACTGCTATTACAATGATAAGGCTTTTATTGGTACCCAGAAAAAATGCTCCTGGGAATGCAGGAGAAGCATGAATGTGCTATGTGTAACAGGTACACACAGGTGAAATGGCAAGCCCGGCACAGAAGATATTTCAGTCCAAATGAAGTGTTCCCCTCCTTTTCCTATAGAGACATCTGAAGTACAAAATGTAAGTGATTTGCCCAAAAACTAAGTAATCTCTGGGAAACCAAGAAAACGAACCCAGATCTTCTAAGCTGGTCTTTGTTGAGTGTTATAACCACAAAGCTCGCCTTCCTCCCCACCTTGTTGTTTAGTCTAGTTTCTCTTTTGTTTCTTTGCAAATTTAGTCTTTCCCTCTGTTTTAAAAGAAGTCATTATTTTAAAAAAAAGGTGAGGTGGAAAGATGTTTCTCTACTGCTGGTTGCACTTCGGTTCCCAACAAATCATATCTATATGATTACCTACTTCTTGATTACATTACATACTAGAAAAGACGTGTCTTAAATCTCTTTTATCTGCTTTATACTTCCCTGTTTTCCTTCTTTGATATTAGGTAGTAAACCAATGTGATTGGTAGTCTGAATATTTCTGGAACAGTATTTCTTCTCAGATTAGCCTAAGAATCCCATGTCTTAGTGCATGGGGACTGGCAATTCCCCATAAGAAAATAATTTCCTTAGAGATCACCCTGCACAGTGGAAACTGTTCCCATTGCAGGACTAACAATTGGTCATATTTATATGAAGGTTGTGCACACAACTGAAATATAAAGAACACCAGATTTTTTTCCTTAGTGTTTGGAGACTTGACTGTAACTCTCAGTCATACTGATGAACACTGAATCACGCAAGGACCCCTTTTAGTCAAACTAGGTATTACACAGATGCTCCACAACACGAGTAGAATCATAGAATCATAAGGACTAGAAATTTGTACCTTAAGTGTTAATTAGTAGGAACTAGTCTAAGCATGGTTTTACCATACTTTGGATCAGTCCTAAAAAAACCTCAGGTATGAAGTTCAAAATTCCAAAGAGTTTGTTCTTTTAAACTTTCTTTCAAGGTCTCTGGGGGTTAAGTGAAAACATACAGAATAAGAAAAATCCTCCTGGGTTATTCCCCAATAACTGCTGTCATAGGTGAACTCCAACCTACATGACAGCAGCTGGCTAAAGAAACAAAGTTCCTAGGCTGTTTTGGACCTTTTTTTTCCATTTGCTTTATGCTTGCAGTAAGCTGCTCTTACTGAACTGTTTTACTTCTTAAGTTAAATAAGTAAAAATCAATTTTACAGTACAGAGAAAATTGCACTGTAGATGAGGGGGGGAGCTTGAAAGAACAGTTTTAAGTAGGAAAAGAAGAGAGTTCACTTCAGCAGAGCTCATTTTAGCATACCATATTACTCAGATCAAATGAGAGTCATGTCAGTGGCATATGGCAGGGCCACATGCTATAAAGTTTTACATGCTTTAAAGTTTTACTGTGGATGGATGTGTGCTTGATTGCTTAAACTCCAACCCATAGTCAGTGTGAGCTGGGAAAATGGAAAATATAAGATCATGACAACAATTAGCAGGTGTTCTTTTGGGTTTAGTTGACATTGTTCCTAAGGGAGAAGGAAGCTGGGATAACCCAGTCAAGAAGCAATCTTCCACTATAAGAAACCAGCTACATACAAGATCATTTACATTTGAAGCTTGGTTTGATTACAGTGTCAGAGGAATTAGCAGTCTCTATACAGAACCTCGTGTATCTGCTGAATTCCTCCCCCTTCCACTTCTCTCCCCTGAAAATATTATTGGTAACTGAAACGATTTGGTTTCTCCATTAGCAGAGTCACCAGACAAGCTCACAATAAGCCTGAATATAATTACTTTCTGTTTACAGTAGATAAACTAGCCAGTGCTAACAACAGGTGGCCACAGGGCCTGGAGATGGGGAAAAGCTTGTGCTGCAGCACAACCCCAAGAAACCGTGCTAAACCTCATTGTTTCAAACAAGCAGCCTAGGCAGAAGCTGAGCGTGAATAACTTTTGTAGCACGTATGTTCACCCTGTCTCAAAATGTAATAATGGTCTTATCAGCTCGACCTAAGGCCACTGAGTGCAGTGTCCCACTCTCCAACAATGGCAGAGGTGTTTACCTAAGGCATTGTATAAAAGCACCACAGAGTAACCATTCTTTCTCCAGCAACTCAAAGTTCAAGGACTCTCTGAGCCAGAGGAGGTGTCTTTGACTTTAAGTGCCATTTGCAGGTGGAGGTAATGCCCTATGTGTATTTGAATGCAAACTAAGCAATTTGGGGATGCAAGCAGAGAAAAGGGCAAGCTATTGTCATAAAAATCTAGTATTATAATCAATGTTTTCTCTCAAAAAACATCCAGATGCTAGCTTAGTTCTGCTCTTTTGTAGAAATGCAGATGTACCAGAAAGAGAACACTTATGGGGTAGGCAAAGTAAGTGGGGTAGAGATCTTATCTGTCCATCTGGTTATTTAAAGGCAACTAATGAATTTCAGTCTCCTAAACTGTCTACCTAGGCATGTGTGACACACTCACATTGATGGTATCTGACTGCAATTCAAGGAATTCACAAGCTACAGTGCAGGTGTTACGGGCCTGGCATTTTCCCTGCTCAACACATCTTTTCCCCTCTTCACCTTAGATCCCAGTACTGCTGGGCACAGTTCAGCACTCACAAGGAGCTGCCTCAGGTTGGTCCCCAGCAAGTCCTACAGAGCTGGGGACGGAGTAGTGCTCAGCTCCTTGGCCTTGAGCTGCTCGCTATCGATTCATGCTCTCAGTAGCATGATTCTTTTTTCCCTAACACTTTGGTGACACTTGCATAGCTTGTCGTGCCAATAAAGCCTCATTTTAACGGAGCTGAAATAGCACTAACAAGATGTGGAGGAAGAAGTTAACAATACCTATAGCAATGAGTGTTCTGAAGGAAAAACCGAGGGGAAGAAATTCACTCTTCAAAGTTATTCATCACACCTAATTGCATGAAAAAGTTTACTAATTCTTGCAGGGGTGCAACTCTGATCCTAATGACAAGCATGATGCGGGTACAAATTCAACATGGAGTAAAACAAAATCAGGTCTATGGAAGAAGAATTAAAAACCCAATTAATAGAAAAGAGCACTACAAGTTCCACAAGCACTGACAAAGCCAGCTGTGTGCCAGCCTTAAGGAGCACTTGACTTGAGATTCCAGTATTTAGGCAGCTTAAATTTGAAACCTACTCCTCCACGAAGACATGCCAGGGCTTGTAGATGTACTGACTAAATATGTTAGCTGGAGGTTTCTGATATGATAATCAACAACAGAACGGCACATTTAGCATTTAAACAATCTTAATGAGGTGTTACAACCGAAGCCCTTTGAAGCGGATGGGGAAAGTTTATACACGCTGCCATTGTTCCAGCCCGTCTGGCTCTCCCCTCAAACAACAGTGCATTTTACCAGTGATTACCTTAACGGCCAGGTGGATAAGAAGCTGAATTCCTGGGCTGTTTGTTTGTTTGTTTTGTTTTCTTTTTCGCTTTACACCCTCTCCATTTTCAAATCCTAAAAAATGAAAAGACAACGAGAAAAATAGTCTGATAGCGGAGGCACCAGGAGGGGAAAAACCACTCCTTAAATCACCAATTTATGTATCTTTGGTTTTGCCTATAAGGTATATGAAGCTTCAGTCTATTTAAATAGACACTGACGGAGTAAAAGGATAGTGTGGTTTTTAATAGCTTCTCATTACCGCTTCTTTTCGGACAGAACAAAACGCTTTCTTTTCAAAACGACGGCCTATCTGGCGCTCATCAGTGTGATGAATCGGCTCGTATTTGCACAGGACTTTGAAGACAGAAGGGGCTGTGGAAATGCTGAGGGTTATTACTGCCAATGTAAAACTCCCCGAATTCCACTTCCAGTCTTGTAAACAACTGCCACCAAACCAACAATTGAAGACATCACTTCGTTCCCCTCAAAGAAATATTGACTTCAAAGCCAAGTTAGGACCATTTACATGCAAGTAACTCTAAAAGGAGAAGGAGGCTGAGCGGGAAGCAATTATTCAAGCACACACGAAGGAACTGCTGTTTGTGTTCAAGCATCAGCCGGGACATCACGTGCAAGTTGTTTTTCCACCAGCGGCACTGAAAGCGACTTAGCTTCTCATGCAGTTCCACGGTGCTAAACGTGAGCAAGATTTCAGAGGAGTAAAAACTCTTTTCCCGCCGCCATGAGATCACTTCATCCTACTCTGAAAGGCAAATGCCCAACCCCATTTAAAGTAAAACTGCTGCCGGTGTTCTCCTGTACCACCTTTGATTATAGCCAAAGGCCAACATCTCCACCCAAAGACTTTTAACTGTCTAGTAAATATGGGGCCCCACCTGAAAGTCCGCAGAGGATTCTGAGTAACTTCATTTGCAACCTAAATAGAACGGGTATTTGGCCTTCTATTAGCTGTGCTATCAATTTAATTGTGGTATTATTCTATTTTACCATCAATCAACATACAAAGGGTAATTCCAGTGTATGGATAGCCCCTGCAGAGAAATAAATGCTTTCGTGTTAGATAAAGATTTTGTTCAGCTTTAGTAAAAAACCTATATTGGTGGCCTTTGTCTAGCTGGTGTGTACGTGTCAGACCATGGAAAATGGTAAGGGTATCTCCCAGAACAGCAGTTTGCTTTATGTTTGCTTTTGGTTGTTTAGGTCATGGTTTTGTTTCTTGTGTTTGGGGTTTTAAAAATATTGCTTGTTTGTTTTGTTTTCAAATTAATTTACTGACTTAAGCAGCTGAATACTGGGGGGAAAAAAAAAAAAAAGGGATTAGGTGCTGTCCTTAGAAGGGAAGAAAAGGAGCTCACACAGGTGTATTTAGATCACTAAAGGCCTCAGTAAAAGACCTCTTGCTTATTTTGTGCAAGCAAGAGACCAGCTGATTCAGATGGTTACCTATAGCCTTTAGAAATTGCTCCTGGAGGAAGTTTTATTGAACCTTTTGCTCCTTATCTTCAGTTAATATTATGAAGCCAGATCACTGTACCCATACATGGTCTAACTGAAGTCCCCAGGGGTCTACATAACTCTTTGTCAGATACAGATGACTCCGTGATCTATTTTCAGTGTGAAGAATTTCCTCTCTGGTCTGATCCTAGTTTTAGATTTCTCTCTTCAGTCACCCCTTGTGCAAGGCTCAAATGAAAACAATAGTATGGGGGTTAAAACCCTCAGAAAGACCTCCAGCAGCGTTGGAGTATTGGCTAATTTCTGAAAACTGCACAATTAATTTTCAGGCTCTGGTGAAAATACTTACAGTCATAACCAGCACTGCACAATTATTTGCATAGGTTTGGTACTAGTATAACTTTACTATGCTTGACTGGCTCCAGTCCCAGTTGCTGCTAACAGCAGTTGTTCCAGAAGAGGGATTCACTGGACCCTTCGCTGGAGAAAACGTGCAGCTAAGGGTGTGCTGCATTCCAGTTGCAGGGTATGACAGGCACTTGGGAGGACAACATCCACCTCCTTGCAACTTCACTTCCTATTTCCTCCCTCCTTCTGGTTTTCCAGACTCCAAGGCAAATAAAAACCTATCACAAAGTCAACTAGGCAGAAGTCTATCTAGCCCAGGCAATCCTAGAAGACACCAGAAGCTGAGACTTGAGAAAATCAAAACAGAAGAAAGGAAAGCAATTTCCTTCAACTTTATAGATTATTTTTTAATTATTATTTTTAGCTAAATTTGAAGAGTGTGGAAGTAAGATGAAGGATATTTTGCTTGCTTGTTTCAATGTGACAAAATATCCCCTCACTTCTCTCCCTATTACTGGGAGAAAATGAGTGGTTAGCTCATCATATTGACACTAGAGACAATATTTTTGGTCTCCTGATTTATAGCTTCTGTCTTTCTTATTTACAGCTCCTTGGGTCTAAAAAGATTTAGAAGATGTAGCTATGGCCCTTTACATCACATATGTAGCTGGGGGAGTGCGAGACAAGAAGCATTCACAGCTTGCAGGCCCAAGACCTGAAGCAAACCTGCACCTGCTCCTATTCCTGCTCACCTGCGCATCCATCAGTTGAGAATGTTCAGTCAAAATGAATATGCTTATCTAAGGAATACGGGTATTTTCACACCTCTATGGAAGCCAGTGCTGATGCTGTCAGAAGAGGTGGGAGCAGTGAGCAAAGCTCAGGCTGACAAAAAGCCCAAAACTGAGGCAGCAACCACCCAGCAACTGCTGAAAGGAGTTGCCGGAGGTTGCTGGTGAGGCAAAGAGGGAGAACGTGGGAGTTTGTTCAGTTTTGACAAAGGTGGGCTTGAATTACCCTGGAAATCATGACTCAGATGTTTTCATGGCCCCAGCTTGCATTACTCCCAGGAAACTCTCTGATGCCAAAGTCACAGTTTAGTTACATCAGTGACTCAGAAGTGTGAAGATTCATATTTTAGCACTTGACAATCAGAGGCAGCATTAAGCCATTTAAAAATGAATGCTGATGAAAATTAAGAACTTAGGAGGGCTGCTGACCATGGGTTTGCATTAGGATCCTAAATTGAGATGAATGCTTTAATTGTTCTCTGTCCCTTATTTTGGTTAATAGATCAGGGATAAAATGAGAAAGATATTGGTTTAATCCTGTCAGGACAACCTGCAGTAATTTTCACTTTGCCTTATATGCTACTGTATAACTAAAAGAGAAATCTTGTCTGTGAAAACTCCTGTACCCTGGATTGCTTTCCTTGAGCTAATAGAGAGCTCCTAGTTTTCCATAAATGGAAACATAAATGGAAATCTTTAATGGGAATCTTTTCCATAAATGGAAAAGATAACATTTTCTACCTCTTTCAGAGGTAGAAGAATCTTTTTAAGCAGCAACAGCCCTCTTCTATATTTCTATAGCATCCAACACAAATGAGGTCTGCCCTGATTGTCTTTCAAAATGAAAATGTAAAGCTTATTTGTATATCAGCTTTGTCAAGCCTCACGATTTTATCATAGCTTTAGCATTACGGCTGACTTAAGAAGTTATTTAAGTACAGATTTTTCCAGTCTTGTGATCAAATGGAGATTTTGGTCTTTTGCTCTTTTCAGTGAAATAACCTTTCTACCTTTTGTAAGGTAGCTTGAAAAGCTGAACGTGGAAGGCTTAAAAAAACCCAAGGGAAACACTCTTCCTACGTATGTCTGTGTTTATGGGACATGTGGGAATATGTCTGCTTACGCATTTTCAAAGTGTGATTATTAACTTAATGTCCTTCTCTGTGAATTATTTTTGAGTCAGTGGCTGAAAGCACTGATAGCAATCAAAAATATTTTTACTGTTTCTTCTGTGGCTCCTTGGTGTGAACTTAGTTAAAGCAATCATCATTTATGCAGAACTATCCTTTTACCTGGCATCTTGAAATACATAAAGCATGACCCATAAGATTCATCCTTGTGCCCCAAGGCATTAAGACCTAACGCATTTTATTAACTGAGAGAATGTAGCACGAAGTGGCATATGGCATTTTAGCTGGGATGATTTATGGTGACATGCTCCAAAAATGCAAAGAAATCTTGAGGTTTCTCTACAACTATTGTAGCTTTTCTGAATTGGGCACAAGAAGCTAAATGGAACAAACCCATCTCTAATTTGCAGTGACGGAAGCAGGATGAATTCTCCACAAAGATAGTGACACTGAACGAGAGCAGCAGACCTGCTTGTTCCACTGGTGGCTGTGCTGGAGTGAGAGATGAAAAAAGAACCAAAAAAGCCTTTCTTTAAAACAGGAGGCACTTACTTTACCCCCTTCTAATGCTGCAGGTCCCGTTAGAGATTAAAATCCCTGTACAAGAAAAAATGCTGGCATCTTGTTTAGAGCTGTTCAACATTGTGTTTTGGAAAGACAAGACACGCTAAGATCAATGAGAAACTAAGTGCAAGACCCTGTTTTACTGCCTTATTTGCTGCATTCAGCTTACTTCCTAGTTTTCACCATCCTGTGCAGCACCACAAGTGCTGAGACAAACCAGCAGTATAAAATAAGTCACAATGTCACTGGCAAGGCTGTATATTGCCTTTTCCTTCCAGAGCTGCCTGCCTGAAGCATGGGGAGGTCCATGCGGCCCTTACTTGGGGAGCAGGCTGGAGGGGCCATGTCTGCTGCCAGGTACATGGATACCAGGGCAGTGAAGCCACCAAGTGAGCATCCAAGTGCCAGGGAGGGTGAGTAAACAAAGCTCTCCTCAGTAAACAGAAGCTGTGGAGGGATCAAGGGCTGAGGCTTGGCAACATCATCGTCCGTGTGGCTGCTTGGCTGGCGGCATTAGTGGATCAGCCTGACCCTGCTGCTGCCTCCCTTCTCCCCTGCACTGGCTGTGGCGTGCGGGGAGCCATGTGGGGTGAGTGACTGGGGCTAGGATGGCCCCTCTTCTCCAGAAGTGCCCCTGCCTGTGATGCTGCACTGTGGCACAGAGATATCCCTCTGCCTCCTATACAAACCTCCATGGAGCACAGGAAGATGCTGAGCCACATGCATCAGCAGCTGGGGCAGAGATGCTTGCTCTGGTCCGTTACTCTTCACTAGTCACTATGGCAGACAGGAGTCCTGGCTATGGGTCCCACACAGGTGCCCTGTTTTTCACAGCATGAAGCTTTGCACAGTAACCTCGAAGTAGGCAATGCTCACAGCTGGGCTGAGACCCTACAATGCAGTGACAACCTTGTGGTGGCCATGGCAGTGACAACCCTGCACTGACCATAGCAGTAATGCCATTACTGCCAACCTGACAGAAGCAGGAGCTATACCAGGAAGGCTCTGGCAGCTCATGGGTCCACGTATTCACAGAAAGAGCATAAAGGAGCAACAGATCCAAGGTCCACTTTCTCATTATGGGTCAGATGGATTTGCAGTTTGGGATGGCACAGCAACGCACTCTATTCAGTAATTTCTGTGGCCAAGGTTGCCAGCCCCAGAGTCAAGAACTCACAGTAGGGTTTGAAATGATGAGCCTTCCCAGTACTGTGCATTCTCACAAGACTATGCCTGCAGCATGAATCTAGTGGAAGATGATCCCACTCACATTCAATCCCGCTCCTAATGAGGTATTGCCACCTTCATGCAGTGTTCACCACCTGCCACAGGTCACTGTTTAGGGGGCTGTGCTGCAAAGTCAATCAGTAAAATCTTCATGACTAAAAATAGAAGTGTTTAGTTTTTTTTCACCTGGATCCTCCAGGAGTGTGGCAGCATGGAACTTTTTAAACTTTTGTAACTTTTAAAGCTGGTTGTGCTACCAAAAGTAGCATCTTGTGAAATGGCAGCCAGCATCTACACAAAGGGCCTGTATTTGCGTCTTGATAAATTTCCATAATGTAGGAAAGCCCTTGATGTCAGCTCTGTTATTGGCAGTAATGAGTACTCTGAGCCAGACCTGCATGTGCCACTTCAGAAATGCTGTGCCTAAGAAGGGAAGTTCTTAATCTGATTATTCAAGCAGGCTTGAGACTGGTTTGCAGTCTCTTGCATCAGGATCCCAGACATCTCCTGTCAGAAAAGATATCCTCACTTATGCCCCATAGCTACTGCCAACAGGATCAGAAATGCTGTTTTTAATTAAAAATGTTATTTCCAAATACAGTTTGCAGTGTATATTTTTGGTGAGAAGTGCTTCTCACCTTGTGAACTTTCAGACTGTAGTACTGCTGATCAAAAGATTGCAAGCCTTTCTCTGATATCTTGTCTACACAGGCTGAGCAAATGCGTTTTGGTTCCCACTGAAAGGCTTTGCTGGTGTAGCTGTGCTGTCTCTGAGTTGGGAAACACCATAGTGGTAAAAAGCTAGAAAATAAAAGGCCAGAACTCCCAACCGTTGGCCATCATAGCTTATTTAATTTAAAGTGAGTAGCTACAACCACAAAAGAATTCTCCTGCAAACATTATCTACGCTTTATTTATTATCTCTAACAGAAAATTGCCAGTCATGCCCTGCACTCCCAAATCCTAGTGTGTTTATAGGAGAAACCCAGTAGCAGATTCATTCATGACCTCAGAGCAAATTATTTTAAGCTATCAGGGTGGGTCATCACTCAGGTCCCCAGACCAAACTCATTCTTACAGCTGTATGTGCAAGACTGACCTACAAAAAGGCTGTTTTGTAAAGGAGCTCTTTTGCTAATATAAGCTGAGTTTGCACTCAGGGTTCTATTGTACATTTCTAGCAATTAGTGTTTTCAAGGGTAGATGAGCTCAGATTCTTGACAAAGGTCATGGCTTGGACCTAATAACAACCAGCCCTGTTTTCCCCTGTCCTGCATCTTGTACAGTCACTTACACCTGTTACACCTGTGGGTGTGAAATGCTACCACATGAGAGCACTCCTGCCTTACACCCTCCTTCACTTACTTGTCATAGGTGTGAATAACTGTATTTGTTTTGGGACAATAGACAGTCAAACCCAACATGCTCTGGACCAAAACACACAGAAGAGGGTACTCAGTTGCACAGCCAGGTTCCAAGTACACAAATCGAGTGAAGTTTTTCACTGTAAATTTCCCACCACCGTATTACTTACACAGTAATCCCTCAACAGAGAAGCTGAATAAATAAACTATAAAATCTGGTCACCAGCATTTTTTAGCCATTCACATAGCTCACCTGCAAAATTAACTCATGCTCTCTAATTTGGTGTGTCCCCTGGCCAAGAAAGCTACTACTGCATTACAGTTGAGGTAGTTCAGTCTAGCCTGCCTGGTTTGCTTTAGGTTGCAAACTCCCAAGTGAAACCTTCAATAAGGGGGTCTTAACCTCCTCACTCTGCAGTGACTGTGAACACAAAATCAATGTGGCCAGCAGCTCTCCAACATCTTCTACAGCTCTCTGTGATGAGATAGGAAAGAAAGCTAAATCCTTTCACAACAGACTAGGAAAGGATCACAGAACACTTCAGTTTACCACAGTAATAAATTTCAGGGGACAAATCCTCAGAAGCCCTCACAGCACATACAGTGCCTGTACATGGTTTTGCACTGTGACTGCTCACCCCCTGCGACAGCTTAAGCTCAGATGTTCATCCCCATTAATGCTGCATTGAATCTATTCCCATATTGACAGGCAGTAAGGCAACAGAGGCAACACTATCTGCACCATGCCTGGTTAGTCTAGCTGTCCTCTCTGGGGTCAGAGTAGAGCTGATATGACAGAGGAATTAAAGGTTTATATACGTAAGGCCTTAGAGAGCAAGTAAAACACAAGTGTAACAGAGTCTTCTTATGCATAAGAAGCCAAATCTTCATTAAAAATGTTTTTAGTGTTTGTGACTTTATTGCAACACTTGTCACTTTTGATTGTTTTCTAAAATTTTTAAAATCACTCCCAATTTTATTCTTGAAGAAGCTGAAGGAACAGTCTTCATGTAAAAATACAAAAAGTATCCTTGTGGTTGAAGGCAAACCGTGAGAACATAACCCACAGCAGTTAAAAAAAACAGAAAGCAAATCACAACAGCACATCGTGGCCTGAAAAAGCCACGCAGTATTATAATACTCTCATGGATCTGGGAGGCAAAACCTAGTATCTTTGGAGTGCTTGGCTCTGGCACTACACTGGTTCCACTGCAACTTTGCTTAACAGTGTGAATTTGCCTGCAGTCCTTATTTCTGAGTGTGTGTACCACCAGCGACATATAATTCCTGACATTGCCAAACACCTTTTCCCTTTTCCACAACGCTGCTTTTCTTAGCTTTTCCAATCAGCCTGTAACTTCAAGAGGACAACAAGATGCTTACAAGCACTATAGAACTTTCCCAAGAGCAGGATATCAATTTGCACGAAAGCAAAAAAAATCAGGACTCATCAAATTGTCATCGCATCTGTACAGAGCTTTAAAAAAAACCCTCTTTTTTTCTTTCGTGTTCTTTCCCTTCCTTTTATTTTTCATGGAGATTTTCTCTGAAGCCTAAGCTCTCATGCACTGTTCAGCTGTTGCTCTATTTCTGACAGAGACACTGTGGATTGCAGGGGTCCTTTTCTTTCTGAGCCTCTCTGATAATGGCAAAAAGAGAGAAAGCTTCCAAATGTTACTGCATGATGCATTATTTCTCTTTTTCTCATCTCTCATGTGTTTTCAGTTATGTGTGTATGTTGTTGATTTTTTGAGACTCTTCTAAAAGCTTTTAAGTTCTCAAGCTTTCAGTCAAGCATGGAGCAGAACACTCTACAGACTCCCATTCTGACAGATCCTGAAGAAAAGGGATAGAGCTGTTTGCAGCAACCAGGAGCCCACGTGCGTGGGCAGGCACACAGACACACACAGGGCTGTGGGAAGCTTTGCAGGAGGAAAGACTGCAGGATGGACCCATGCAGGCTTAACATTTTTGCAAACATACAATGCCTTTTCTGAAAGTTTGGTTTCACAGTTTGTCGCTTCTAATATTAGTAAGTGACCAGAAGAGAACAGAATGGTAACCAATGTGTTTGAGAACATTTGGATTTCTATGCATATTTCACGAGGAACTAATCCACATGAATACCAACCCTTTTTTATAGGAGTGGGCACTGCTGTCCATCAAATGAACTGTGGTGTGTACTTATTGTAGTCTCAATGTAGTTTTCTGCCAGCAGCCTGTCATTTCTTCTTCTTCCTACTTTGCAGATGGCTAGTACAGAAATCTGCAATTCAGAGACTGTCCTAGATTCATCCAGTGCTGCACTGCTAAATCACACATTTGATGGAAAAAGACAGTCTAAACGTTCATTTGAGTCACAAAGACTCAAACACAAGATCCAGCTGTTTTCATGCAGCAAGTTTTGATAGATCATACAGGCTTCAGACAAAAAAAATACTCCAGCTCCCAGTGCTGCAGTTTGACTAGAAACAATTCTAAAAGTTTAACCTGTTAATTAAAGAAGTGATTCAGAATTTTAAAATATGAAACTTGCCTTGCAAGATCTGGGAGGTGTCTGCCCCTCTTCTACAGCCTAAAATTGAACTGCATGTCCCCGTCTTCTTTTGTTACTATCATACTTTAACATCTCATCCAAATAGCAGCTTTCATGGAGCAGCTCACACTCCTCACCATGGCAGGGAGATTGGGGCTACACTGCAGATCTCTGCTCTGAAATAAACACAGTGAAAATGAACAGCTCTGTAATCTTTTCTAGAGCTTATTTTCCCAAGTGGTAGATGTCTGTTTACTTTTTTCTTCTACTGCAATCAGCCACTGTTCCTCCCAAGCTATAGCTCAGGTGCAGGGAAAACAAAGTGTCTGTGCAGGCCTTGCCACTACAACTCTTGTTCCACTGAGCCAAAAGATGGTGCAACAAGTGTCCAAATTAGCGCCTTAGTTAACAACGTACATGTTTGATCTGGAATGATTTGGAGAGGGCAGCCAATTAACAGTTTAGAAATGGCAACGAATCTTCAGTATTAAAAAACATTTTTTCTTTCTCTGCACCAGCTTGGGAAGCCCCTCAAGTGAAAAGTGGCTGAAACCCTTTTACAAGCAGCATTCCCTACCTGGCGAGCAAGGCCCAAATGGATGACACTGATTTGATCAACTCAGTCATTAAGGGTGTTACTGCCAGCAGAGCCATTGCACCCTCGCCTGCCCTGAAAGAATCAATAGCCAAACAGCTCTAAGGGAGACACCAATTAAATTCCCTCTTATCTTCCTGAGGAGTCAGAAACTCCAGGTCCTCACTGCTGCTTTGTCTCCCAGTTCCCTCTGAGTTTCTCCAATGAGTGGCTTTTAAGTTCCCATTTGCAGCACCAGCTGCAGGACCAGCCTGCTGGATAACCTGGCCTGGTGCAGCAGCCTTCCAACACTGCCGCAGCAGAGGTGAGCCCAGAGGAGCCCGACCCAGCCTGACAGCGAACCCCAGGAGCACTCAGTGCCCTAATAAATAATGCAGGGCAAGTACAGAGAAGGCATGAGATGTGGGAAATGTGATATCTCAGTTCTGAAACCCAGGTGGACCAAGTTGGCAGTCTTGGATAGAAACAGAATAAGTGTGAGAAATCACTCATCCTTAATAAATACTAGTTTCATAGGCCTTACTGGTTGTGAGAAGCATTCAGCTTCAGCAAGTCATTGAAAACAAAATGTGCATTTTTTCACTTCAGAGGATTTAAGATTTGATTAAGTACAAAAAGAGGGAGCTCAGTGAGTAAAAGGACGAGACTCTCACTTCAGGGAATTCAGGTCGAGCCCTCTGTGAAATGAGTTCATGTCTCAGTTTGGCATCTCCAGCAGATACTAGCTCACATCACAAAACCACTGTGAATGATTTGGCACAGTTTGTTATGTTTGAGGATCCCTGCTTGGAAAGGGAGGAGGGAGGGAAGAAGTTTAGCTGGCCTTAGTGCAGGACTGTAACATCCCTTAGCTGCAGAAAGCAAGCTTGGGGAGATCCGAACAAGAAGGGCTGGATCATCTTTAACCTGCAATCTTATCTGCCAAATGAAAACCACTGGAGATTTACTTTACACTTGAAATAAAATAATTTCCCACCTCTCTGTATGTGGCAGCATTGAAGGGAAGGACTGAGATGCCCTTCTCTCAGAGGGGAGGAGAGAAGGCATACACACAAGGGAAAACAACCCCATGTTGATGAATCTGTAGCCACACTGACATGTTGTGGGCTGTGCCCAACTAACCTCCAGCAAATTTGTCTCCAGGTCCTCCTGATGTGGTGTGGCACAGAGACCACTCTTCATTTGCCAGATGAGCTCCCCAGGGTTCATAAAAGCTAGCATACCATGGTAAAGCCACAGTTACATGTAGTACTTGGAAAAGCAAAGGCAAATCAACAAAACCTGTGAAGTGAGTGCAACTAAATGAAAATACGTAAATGATGTAATTCTTTAGTTCTAGGGAAGATTTAAAGCTTAGCAAAAAAGGCCGTTATTAGAGAGTGATAATGCTCTCCTGACTTCCCTCAGCATCTCTATATAGATGAATTCTGGATGTATTCACTGGGGACCCAGGCAAGTCTAGTTTCTCCCTCTTTCTCTCAAAGGCCATTTTCTCTCCCTCAACTCATTTGCTCCACAGTGAAAATAAGAAAACACATTTTTTTTTTCATGCAGTATGAATTTTCTCAAACCTTATGCCTTGGACACCTTCAGTGCTTGACACACCATCTGAAACTTTGTTGATTAAGGCACTTCAGTGTGCTCTTTTGAAGACATAAAGCAGAGGGATGTGTCCAGTAAAAAATAAATAATAATTAAAAAATTATATGCAGCTGGGGCTGAGTTCCAGTACCTTATAATTTTAGCTATAATTGCTTCATTGACTTTTTTTTTTGCAATTGTGAACAGGTTTACATTACAGTTGTGAGGATGTGTAGATGCCCTCTAGTGGTGTATTTCTTTCAAATTTCTGCTGCTGTGCCCTAAAGGTGCTCCCAAACGGAAGAAAGACCATGGGCTCTCCTCTGCAGCGCTCTGCATAACGGAGCCAAATCACAGTGCAGCCAGAAAAGAGGGAGGACAGCATATATAACTTAAACTCTGTGTAAAGCCAGGTTGAGGTATGACATTGAATCAGACAGCCCTGTTCCAGACTTGCTGACCTTTGAAACCAGAAGGCCTCATGATAGAAAAAGCACCTCCAAATGTGACGTCGTCTCCAGATCTCAGGAGAGGATTAATTTGCCTGTCAATTTCCCTGTCCACTCAGTTTTCTTTGACAAACATCCTCCCTCTTCATCTAGCCATTCCCTTGCAACTGACAGGTTCTCTATAAGAAGCAACCATCTCCAACAATTAGCTCTCATTGTGTTGGCTTTGCCAAGAACTGGGAACAAACCATTCTGCTCTGTTTTCAAGAGATCTTCAGACAATACCAAACCAAGGCAAACACCATCAATAAAAAAGGCAGAAACTTGATGGAAAGGTCCTTGTTACAGCTCTGCCCCTGGGTGGGATTATTGTCTGGCCCTATTTTCCTGTAGTGCAGCTGGAAAATTATATAACCAAAGCTAAGTACAGGCAATGTATTTATCCACTCCAAGCAGTATGAAGCAGGCTGTAGTTTACTGTATTTGCAGTTCTAGCCACAGAGCCATATGTAGACCAATCTAATGCATTCATCCCATGTTCAACCTGTTGCCACTCAGTGATAGTGAACAGCAGGACCAAAATCCTACCCTCCTTTCTTCACCAGCTGTGTGCAGGTGTCACAGGTGCCACAGGTGCCTTAGACTACATTAGGTAGTTTTGCAAGAGGACCCTCAACTATGGTCTTAGACTATAAACCTTATCAATTCTTGGAAGGTTGAACTAGATTGGCAGTTTAGATTACACTTTTAGCAGAGGTTGGTTGTTGACAATATATTTGAAAGAGCTAGACACTGCACTTTTTTCTCCCAAAGCACAATAATTTCTGGAGCACTTACAGGAAAGAGAGCCAATAACACTTAAATCCTGGAATGAGGATCAGTGGTCTGTCCAACCTAGTATATTGTTACGTTATCAGTCAATCAGCCAAGCCATTTAAACTAGGAATGCAAAATCTTTTCTAGATAAACCTTAAAGGTTTCTGCAGCAGCTAGCACATTGGGGCCCCTAGAGTTGTCAAACTATGAATACAAATTACAGCAGAAGGCAGCAATCACAAGACTGTGGGTAAGAGAGCACCAGTGCCCAGAGTACACCTCTGAGGAGCTCTTTTGTCAGGGTGGGACTGTAGGATCAAAATAATCGATACAAATCCATTGTGAATTTTGTTTCCATGGAAAACAGCACCTGACTCCTTAATGAGACCTTAAGAAATGCTGTGCTCCTGATATCCTTAATTCTTAAATTTCACATCCCTGGCATTTTGGTTGGGGCATACCAAAAGATGGATAACATGGGAGGGAGGACAACCTACATGGATTTAAGAGTTGCTCCATGCCTGTCAAGGAATGAATCATTGCTGGTGACCAACACACAGAGGGGGGTGGCTAAGGGCCCCCGAGGTTGTCTGACACTCAAGGAACAGTGTTATGAAAGCAGACATCTTATAAATAATTATTAAAAAAATCTGTTCCATTCTTTTTCACTCACCCCAGATGGGCAAGGCAGCCCTGTAAAGATGGTCTTTTTCTGCTCAGTCAAAAATGGTATGAAAATGAAGCATTTGACAAAGAATCTGTGTGCATTTGCAAAATACATTTTTCAAGCCCAACCCAAAGTAGCTAATTGATAAAGTCTATTTGCATCTAAGCTTCAATCCGCTTGCCAGCAATAATGATCATATAGAAAGGTCATTAGTTCTTTTATATTTTACCTTTTACCGCTATTTCTGAAGTAATCATTTTTTGAGAAAGGAGCAAAAGGGAAAACTGTATAGTGTTAATTACAGCAGGGCAAGAAGCTTTGCTGTTAACAGACTTTTAACATTAGCTTACAAAACTTTAACATTACTTCTACCAAATGGGCTGTGCTTGCATATGTCTAATTGGAAGACCCAGCTTTCAGTGTTTGAGGAAGAATTAGAAAAAAAATGGGTAGTACATCTCTGTCTCACTGCCAATAAGGGATATCAAGCCTATGCATTAAGCAAAAGGATGGACACCTCCCGGGGAAAATGGATATCCTGATCATATACCTACTTGGTGTTAAAAGCATCTACTACAATGCTTTATTTCAGTATTTTGCTCAGTTTTATGCAGGTATTTCTGTCTGTAATCAATTTTTCATTTCTTCATCCCTAACCAGAATTTCTCCACCTAAATCTCATACATCTCTTGGGCTCTTTCTGCATGCACCAGCCTCACTGGATGTACTTGAATCCAGGCCAAGGAATTCTTGCCCCTTCCTGGGTCCCATGCCACTGCTCATGGGGTAGTGCTGCATACCCCCGAACAAATAAAAATTCAGGATTTGCAACCATGGTGTGCCCTAGCTTGAAGAACAAATGCAGCACTTCTCAGCTCTAGCTCCAATGAAGCAGTCTGCAGGAAGGTGGTGTCTGGGGCTGGTAAATACCAAATAGGGTTTTCCCCTGGCACAGGTTTTGAGACAAAACTTGCAGAAATGCAGACAAATTACCTTAAGCATTCTCAATCCTCTGGTTTCCCACTGGATATAGATACAAGCAAAATGCAGGATTATGTAGAAATAGCTGTGCTGCGTTTAAACATGTGAGGTCAGGCACCAGTAGCAGCAGCACACAGCCTAGAGCAGGGCTGATTAGCCCTGCTGCTTGTTTAACACCAGCTTGTATAATTCCAGGGTGATTTGCAGTAGCCATACCCAATTTCCACATCAGTTGTAGCTGGGTATAACTTTTGCTCCTGTAATTGAGTTACATACCCTCCTTGTGCACTTGCAGCTTTCATGTCTATTGGCTCTGATCTATGGTAATGGCTCAGGCTGGTCAGGGGACTGGATTGAAATCTGTGTTCTTGGGGCAGTCTAGGGACTGCCAATGAGGAAGGGAGAGATCATCAACATTAATAATCTAAGTAGCAAGTAAAACTGTTGTATGTAAGTTATTGAGGGAAGATCTGTGTTTGATCCTGTGCCAGTGTGGATCTATCTGCAGTATGCAGCCCTCAGACAAGAGGGGTTTTGGCCTGCAAAGTACTGTGTACCACTCCCACACCAGATCAGCAAACGTCAGGGCACACAGCATGCACTGAGCATTCTCTTTCTCTGGTCTTGTGAGCAATCAAAGCCTCCTGAGGTGTCAAATACTTAAGTCCTCCTTGCTTTACACCCACCCTTACTTCCACGTGTAGTTCCTCTAAGTTCCTCTGACAAGAGGGAGCTGTAAGAATTGTGCTTTAAGTTATAAAAGTGAAAGGGGAAAAAAAAAAAAAAAAAAAGTAATTCTGTTCATCAGATGAGCCCAGGAACATAGGACTGGGGAAGGCTGTGCCTCTCAGCAGGTTGAATCTGCTGTTTACAGTATTTCTTTTACTGCAGCCAACCCTAGGAATAGAAAAGGTTGGGAGGAAAGAGCAATACCTCCTAAAGAGAATGGTCACTACAGAAATAATTAAGAAGTGAAAACTGACACAGATGTCAAAACAAGGCATCATTCAGAAGGGCAGAGCTGCCACAGATCCCCATCAGGTGACTAACCTATCCCCATGTCAGAGCTAGAGGCATCTCCACAGCCACCAACACAACTGACTGCCTCAGGACTCACACAAGGTGCCAGATGCTCTGTCTGGGAATCCATCTTCCACAGGTCAGCACCAAGATCCCAGGACTGTCATCTTGAGAAGAGGAAGAGCAAGTACAACATGGTGACATAAAACAAAGGTTGAACTGGACTATATTTGGTTTGGTTTTGTTAGTTTTTAATGCACTCAGTTATAAATAAAACAGCTATTTCTGACAAACCTCTGCTTTGCTGCATGGTTGGCTTTGCTTGTAAAAAGGAAAAGAAAAGCCTATGTCCTCTTTATGAATATTAAGACTGGGCCCCAATTACATGTTTCCCAGCACTATTGCCTCAGGCTTGGGAACCCGAGGAAACCAGCCTCACATGTTCCTTTGCAAAACAAACTCCTAGATCACAGGCTGATTAGGCAAACAAACCCTTCCCTGTCCTGCAATGGAGATAGGCCAAGAGAAGAAATATTTACCTATCTCTTTGCCCATACTTTTTAGATAAGGGTCTGAAGCATTCAGTACTGATTTCAGTAACCAAGAACTCAGCCAATGACAATTGTAAAATCTAACTCAAAGGCAATATTCATCCCTTGAGGTATGTCCATCCAGGAAAAAGAAACTTTGAATAGTCAAGTAAAAAATGCCTACTTCTTTACCACTCAACAAAACCGTATCAGAATGACCAACTCCAGTTCCCTTGATCTGATGTTTTAACAAGATCACAATTCAAAGGGGAGAGCTTGAAAGTTCAACCTGACAAATGACCCATTTTTTAACAGGCATGTCCCCACAATCTTTTCTGTCTTCCATTGTAAAGGGCACCGTAGCAAATACATTCCCAGGAAGGAATTCTGCATCAAAAATTTGGAAATTTAGGCCACTGACAGTTTAGTCTATAGATATCTAAGGTTCAATATTGGGAAGCAGCTGAGGTGTGTTGCTTTCATCTCTGTTGGGTCTTTTTTGTCTTGGTAGCTTGCTGCTGCTGCAGCTCAGCATTCCAGCACAGTGGGAAGAAATGCAGGACACCTTGCAAGAATGCAGCAGACATCACATGCCTGGCATTTGGGCAGAATTTATTCATGTGCCACACCTGGGTTAAAAAGACTGTGACCTGACCAGCCTTCTTTGCATGAAGTAAAATGTTGCTTTCCCATAATTACGACTAGCATTTTGCTGTTTTGAGGGAAATCATCTAGTGTATATATATTAAACCAGACTGTAAGCAGAACTGCACAAAAGGGGATCTGGGGAGATGATACCCTCCAGCAGCTCAGTCCAGCAGGTGGTACAACTGGCAGTGGTCTTTGCTCTAAATCCCACTAGAGGAAAGGAGTGTTCCTTGTGTCCAAAATAGAAATATTCATCCTAGTAGAAAGAAGTGTTTTTGCCTTGGTATCCCTACAAGGATCCCCTCAAGTGACTCTGTAGCAGCAGGCTGAATCAAAGTAGATCAGAGTTGATGTGGCAGCAGTGACAGTGCTGCCTGCTCAGTGAGTCCCGGAGCTGCCTTCCCAAGGCCAGCGCAGTGGGATGGATGCTGCCGGGCTGGGCTGCTGGCTGCATGTTGACATGGAGGCTGGCATGGCTGAATGTTTTGCACATGGTTGGATGCTGAGCCAATAGGCAGAGTGAAAACCTCCCTGATCACCACTGAATTTCACTGGATCTGTGGGTGTGCTTGGAGAGAGTGGGGACCATCAGCTCTTCTAGAGCACAGCAAGTACTGGACATAGAGATCGGCGTCTATGGGAGGTCTCGTATTCCTAACAGACTGACTGGGTTTTGCTCATCTTGCTTTTTGGAAACATTTATCATGTTGGTTTTAATTGTTTTCCCAATTTCCTGGGGACTACTGGGGCTCCAGTATTCTGAAGACCTCTAGAGTGTCTGGGGATGTGATTTTGCTGTAGAAGAGAATAAAAAGCTTAGTGTTGAATTTCCCCAAGCCAAAGTTGGAGTGCAGCTTTAAGCATCAGCTCCAGCCATGGTGTCACTTCATGTGATGAAAAGTTAGAGAAGGTTACATCCACCCACCCACACCCCTCCATGTATACCTCTCTGCACAAAGGGGATTTCTCTGCAAGGACTGTCATGTAGAAATGGCCATGACCATTTGGCCCTCTGCACAGACAAAGAAACAGAGACCTTTGCCTGCTTGTCTAATGAAAATGATTGATTGTACAACACAGTGGTGTACCTGTCATTTTAAACAATAGGCAAAACTGACAGTGTCATTGTCCCCAATCTTATAATCTAAGTTTCTGAAGACAAGGCAAATCGTGTATGAACCTGGGAAGCTTCATGAAGAGAAAAATCCCAGCGAAAGCTTAGAATAGAAAATGAAGGGGGAATTCACTGACAGACCAGATTTTTTGTTGTCATTAGATGGAGTGTACACTTATAAAAATACCATGAGTTCAGGTAAAGCATGTGATTTGTATTTATTGTTAGCTATGCTGTATTATTCAGAGTAATTGCTAGTGGAGTTAATTGCTGAGACTACTATTCTGTGTGAATGTAGCTACTTTTTACTATTCAGATATAATTATAAAATAATCCTGTGCTCTATAGATTAAAAAAATATTCATCAAATTGTTTATGTAAAGAATTAGGAAACTAAGGCAGAACAGACCTACACTCCTAAAGAAAAAAAATAAAACAATTGACATAAAATAATGAAAGCTTTATAAAGCAAAACCAAGAAAACTCAAAGCAACTATAACAGTCAATCTGAAAAATGGTGAAAGAGAAACAATTTCTGGCAAGTGCAATGCATCAGTCCATCTTAAGATGGAATAATTTTTAAGACTATAATCACAATAAGAACGACAAAAGTAATTATTATATTTTCTGTTGATATGCCTTGTAATGTCCTTCAAACGAATAGATCCTCCAGACCTCTTGGTATTGCAAAACCACACAACTTACCTCTCCACATAAAGATGAAGCAGGACAGTTGTGAAGTTGATCGTAACATGAACCTCCAATGAACCACCTACACAAACTCCTTCTAACATGCTATGTCCTGGTTCTTAAAAACGAAACTCCATCACCAATTCTGGTTTAAATGTCAAATAAAACTTTAAAAAGTCCAGACAGGTGCTTTGACATTTAGGGCTTTTTTCTTGTTTAACTCATCACTCCAATGAATCTCCACAAAACTGCTTTTTTCGTTGCATTCACATCCTCCTCATTTATGCGATGCCTTCAGAATATTAATGTATGCTACCAAATGCATAGGAAATACCATAGGACCTAGATACATGTAACATACATGCTTTTTATATGTGCACTTAAATATATTTTAAGGAGGTCTCTCATTCTGAGTTTACCTATCATATGCATATGAGAATAAATGTGTGTATTTAAAACCCATGATCAACTCAATACCGTTTTATGCAGCACCAATCAGATTTAAAAGGGTCATTTCAGAACAGCAAAACTGAGAAGAAATCACAGTAATAAAACATAAATCCTGGAGTGTAGGAAGTGTCAACACACAACCAGTAATGGGTTGGTACTAGCAGAGAAGCTGCTTTCTTGTTCTATGTTCACTATGTTAAATAGTCATATCTAATGACTCAAACCAGCTTGAACTTGTTTGTGTGGGTGTCACTCACAGGACTATTTGAATACACAACCCATAGATGCAGAGCCTGCCTACAACAGCATCACTTTTCCCCGTTATGGATGTGTTGAATCATCTGTGTTTGCAGACCATCGGGGGAGAGAGAGTGCTCCATCTAAAGGACAGAGGGCCAGAGGTCTTTGCCTCCTTCTCTAGTGGATCAGCTACTGGTGTTATTGCACCTCATTGCCCACATGCCCCTCCTGTCAGAGGTCATAGCCCCCCTTGCATGGGTGCCAGAATGGTCAAGCAGCAATTTGCACTGACATTTCAGAACAGGGGTTAAAATGTTTCTGTATTCCACCCTTGGTTTTACTTTATGTTGACACACCAGGCTGAGAATCAGGCTGGGAAGCAAGACCTGTTCTACTATTCCTGCTCTGGGCTCTTATCTCCAGCAGATGGATAGGAAGGCAAAGGTAACAACACTTTCACCAATGATAATGGACACTTCTCAGGGTGTGTGTGTCGATCTGGGCCTTTAGCACTGTATGAGGGGCCATTTATGCCACAGGAGTTTTCCTGATAATGACAGTCTATTCATTTAAGTATCTCACCTAGGGTAGCAATTTATAAACTGCTTGTGCTGGCCTCAGTTATATCACTGTATACAAAGATCAACTCAGTGGAGTTCCTCTAGCCTCAGCACAGTCCGGGCGAGTGGACACAAAGCAATTCATGGGGTACCAGGGCACCCAGTATTAACTAAGCCCTCAGTGTCCATAAATGGCATAAACTGTGCATCTTCCACTCATGTTAATTCAACCCAAGAATGAGAGTGCCTGATCCTGCACTCAGCATTGATGAACACGGAATGTGCCCTTTGCACCAAGGCCGTTCAAACATGGTTATATACCTGTGCTGGAAGTAACTGCACCACAAGCAGACACAGCTCCACTGAGTAGCAGAGCATTCAGCAGCAGTGAAGCTGACAGTCTGCACTGAAGCACACACGTCTTCTTTGAGCTTTCCTACGCAGCTGAGAGTGAAGCTAACATGATGCTTGAAGGGTGTGCTTGAAGGGAGTGGGGGCTCATTCTGCAGTCACACCTCTATTTGCTTTGCGGATATTTTGCTCAGTGGGCAAGAAGAATCTAAAACACTCCTTCAGGTTTTATATATCAAGTTCTCCACTTTCAAGATGTAAATGTTTCTAAGATGTCCTGGAAGTTGTGAACCTTTCCTTAAGGTATTTAAAGACTCCATCTTGCAACTGTGAACTGTTCCTTTAACAATCAGGACTCTCAGAGTCCCCCAGACACTTACATACTGTATCAGCCATAAGACATATTTGAAATGTCAAGGTGGAGCTTGGTTTAAGAATCCATTATCAGAAGGAATGTGCTTAGCTGGACAGCACAGCAAATAATTATTAAAAATAAACACAACTGGAAGAACAAAATTTTCTGTCAATTCATACATCATAAAAGGGCTAAATTGATGGCACTAACTTACTAGGCATGATAAATTGAGCATGAACTTCAGAAAGCCAACTCTGTGAAGTACAGCTAATTCAATACTTTTAAGTTGAGCATTACTGTCAATTCAAAGTTGTATCTGATTTTTTTCTTATGTTCACCTCCCACTTTGTTTTCCCTTGGCACTTCACCAAAGTTAATTCTACTATTTTAAAAAGGTTCACTTGTGCTACCTCTTATGGATATAACATGAATTTCACTGTACCTTTTTTTCTGTCTATATATCAAATTCCCAGTGTCAAGTGGTCATGTGGGAACCTCAATATTCTTTTATCTGGAAAAAAAAACCAAAACAAAACAGTTTCACCCTTCAACATTGTGATTAAAAGAAGTCTGAAACAAAAAGCAGGTCTTACCATTGCCCTAAAAAGTACTCAAGATTTACTATTATGTAAAATCTAATTATTTGAGGACCTTCATTCATGCTTTTTGAATGCTGGGAACCATAAACATGTATTTTAGTATTGTAAATTTTTTTAGATAGCCCAGAAAACCTGATCCATCTCTGAGTGTTGTGGATTTACTTCTTTCTTTAGCATCATTCACAGAAGCATTGTAACTTCCTCCCTGTGTTTTCTATATAGTCACTGTGTCCTCGTTTCCTAGATCAAGAAGATCTCCTGTCTAGGACTACCAGTTAACCTAATGAAGGTGATAAAGCTAGTTTTTGGAGGAGTAAGGAATCTTCAGAATATTTTTTTTTTTATATACAGATGGTTAATTTTAAGAAAAAAAATAAATAAAATTGTCTAAGTCTTTTAGTGATATTGAAAGCTAAATTAGATCCAAAGCAGATGAAGCTGTGTAAGTGAAGTGGATTAAGCTGGGCTACACTTTTAAAAATTATTACTATTATTATTATTATTTATTTTTTATTCATCACAACCACTGATGTGGTTTGTACCTAGAGTTATACAGAGCATGAAACCAGTCTCACTAAAATCAGTGGGAGCTTTTAAACTTCAATGAAACCAGGATTTACCCGGGAAAGTTTTACTTCTCCAACTTTACAGCATTAGAGCATTCGGTAAGAACATATCCTAAACACAGCAGGACATAAGTCTCACAAAATCAGGGTAGATAATCCTATAAGGTTGCAATGAGCCATGTTTAATACTGACTGGATTTGCTTCAGCCCCCAATGACTACATTAGCTTTCATTGACTTCTTTGGATCAGAATCACATTGAAACAAGCCCAGTGAATTTCTTTAAGGACTCAGCAATAAGTATGTGACATAAAACTATTTATTCCTTGAGCTATTTTTCTTAATTAGCTCCCATTGTCATTCATCATTTTAAAAGGATGCTACAGCCACATCACTTAAAAAATTAAGTATTCAACCTTGAAAATACACTCACATTTTTCACATCCTGAATATTCTTAACTTCTAATGATGAAAGCTGGAAAACTTCCCTGTAATCACTGGGATTAATTATGTCACTGGTGGACTGCATCCCTGACTTGTGCCAGAATGTAAAATATCTCTCAAATCCAGTCAAAGGTATTCAGTTACATGTTGGAGGTGAGCAGAGGAAAGTTAAGAAAATCGTGGATAATAGAAAATATAATAAAGGACAAAGAGGAGACAAGTATTTTTGTGCAGGAGATGAACTGCCTGCAAACCATGGATTGGTGTTAAATCCTGAACTTTAGTGAGTGGGTGATGAGCTGGGTTCATGTAACACCAACAAACATGATATAGCTACAGGGCATTTCACCCTGGTTAAATACCAGATGAATTAAAGGCTGTTGCCAGCAGCTGTGATGAATGTCACTGGGATGCCGTCCGATTGCTCTCTGAGTTTTATGACTGAAGTATGTCAGCTCCTTCTTTGTTAAGGTCAGCATGTATTTCTAATGGTTCATCTGCAGAGCTTTGCTGAAGGCACCAGTGAGAACACAGGTGCTGGAAAATGTCTCTTTCATACAGCACGGACTGGAACAAGCAGGACTGAATAGTGTCAGGAGGAACTTTTGCATCAACATATTTGCAGTATGGAAACAGGGCTAACAGATCAGGGCATAAAATGACAGGCTTTTGTGGATGTGACACACTCCTTGCCAAAGAACAAGCATTTTTATTTAACTTGCATAAACAAATCATTTTCCTTGAGTTACCTGCTTCTGAAATTCAGGGAGACATGCACCACTTTTATATAAAGGTGCTTAAAAAAGGTCTCAGACTGAGAAAGAGTAAGGTTTGCCTGTTTTTAAGGCTTGTAAGGATTTTCTACTGGGTTCTGCAACAGTGATTCAGAGAAGGGGTTAAGAGATTTTTAACCCTCCTCATCCATTCTGGATGAATTGGTGTTCCTGTTCCTCTGTTCTTCTCTTCTACAGGACAAAGTGAAGGCTTGGCTTTCATAGCAATGTGAAATTCCTGGTCACTCATTTTCTCACCCATTCTCAGCTCTCCCTCCTTCTGTCTGTCAGTACAGACTACTGGCAGAGAAAAAGTTCCTAAATTTTTGTTCTGGTCAACAGTTGTATAACAAAATAGGCAACATCACATCTTATTGTTCCTCAATGAATAAAGAAATATTTAGATGTGTTTCTTCCCAGGAACTTCTGTTGACTTTTAAAAAAATATTTTTAAAGAACATTTGATCGTTATTATTACAAGCCAAAAAATCTAACTGTCCCAAAGCCAGAAAAACATGTTCCATCTAATTCTGCCAACTTGCTCACTAATTGCATCCTAACTATCTCATGAGGTACAGGGATGACTAAGGCCTTGTTTATACCTAAGAGTAACCCTAATCCTGGGTGTTGAGATCAGGTACAGATAAATATAGTCAAAGTGGAGCTCCCTTCGACTGAATGAACTCACTCACACTTGCCAACATCTATCATGAACAAAGTGATGGGAATCTGACCACATCCAGTGGAGACCTACTATGCAAGCTCTATTGATTAGCTCATTAAGAGTAACATTTTTCTGCATTCACTTGGCTTTCCATGAATAAGTCTTGCTGCATGCACGCATGGACTCTGACACTCTCACACATGCTCTGCATGCTCAGATCACTCTACTCCACATGTGTTGTGAATCCTCAGTGTCTGGAATATGTTGAAAAGCCACAGATGCTTCTCTGCATGTATGCAGTGATCACTTGTCTGGCCAACT
>NW_009952263.1:3935262-3962206 GCF_000747805.2 Chaetura pelagica | reverse complement strand
AAGATGGTTAATGTTGCCATGTGGATATTAGAAACATCAGAGTAAATCCCTTTACCTTCCTCTTAGCACTAAGTCTTTCTAATGTCAGGAGATCTAGGAGGGCAAAATGGATGTTTACTTGGAGACTCTTGAGGCATAGGTAGCAAGGTCGACACAATAACATTAACCCTCTCTGAGCTGAAAGGAAAGTTGAGTCTCAGATACTTGGAGAAATCCCGTCTAAATTTAAAATGTTCCACATCATTTCAATTATATCTGCAGGAGGACACACACTTAGGGCTTGGTTTTACAGAACAGGTGTGACCTTGTACCAGCTGGTCTCCACATCAGAACCAGTCTCATCTGAGCCAGTCTAATTCACTAAAATGGAAAAAAAAAGAAAAAGAAAAAAGAAAAAAAGACCAGGACAGTTTTATATTGTTTCAGGAAATTAAATTGGCTTATGGGAGAGTGCAATGACTACTACAGCCAGAATAAGGGAAGTGGCACAGACCAAGAGAAGTGGTGAGTGAAGAGCAGGGGAGGATAAGCTACTCTACCATGGCAGTTTCTTGTGGCTCCAGCATCATAGTGGAAGGTACCACAATGAGTAAGCAGTGACAAGAGGTGATCAGTTCAAATCAACACAGTTTGAAGTAGCAATATGGAAAGTTGTTGCACAACCTGTCTTGTCATCATTTTACCAAACATTTACTCACAAGAAAAGAAAAGCTCCAATTATGAACAATTTTTTTCAGTTCAAACAAATGAGAAAAATGTATGATGGAAGATATTCTGTCCTGAGCACATATATAAGTAGGGAAACTTCACTTAGCATGAGTGCTCTCTCTCCCACACAGTGTCTCCTGCTGCAGGTGCCCTCTTTGTCCCCTTCTTTGCTCTTCCCTCCCACCATTAAATAAAGGTGAAAGCTTCACAGCCCTGCTGCTTCATCATGGCTTGTGTTGCAGTAAAACCAGAATTCGAGATAAAGGTAGACAAATCTTAATTAAAAAAAATCTACTGTCCTTAATTTTGCAAGATTCCCATATGACAAATATCACCAGGGTCAATCAAAGTATATTGGGATTTTTTTCAATGGTGTTTTACCTTCCCCAAACCAGGACTTGGATCAAGAAGCCAGTTCCCAGCTTCCTGATTGCAGTAAAACTTACACCAAAATTCAATGAACAAAGAACCATCTGTTTCAGGAGGAGATAAAGCTCATGCCAATCGAGTTGGTTTTGGGTCTTCTCTGGTAGACAGTCTCCATGACAGTTTACAGTCTTGGTGAGACTCCTTCTGTGCTTCTACAGCCATAAGGGTCAGAACTGGGGCTGACAGTCACTGCAGCAACTGCCCTGCTGTTGTTTCACACATTTCTTCTTGCTATGAGGTTGGCAGTTTACTGAATGCAATAGAAACCATCATCAAGTTGTTTCCTTAACAGTAGAGGTTGATAACATTCCAGGAAATCTGTGTGGGACTGACTCAGCTACCTTTAAAACCCAACTGTGTTGAAATAAAATAATGCTGTGTTACAGGGCTTGGCCTTTCATTTACACTTTGAAGAACATTAACTATGAATGCTGAAGGAAAATTGCTAAGTGCACATTTTACTTCATCTTCACAGCACAAAATAATTTTATTTTCTGACAGATGTAGGACAGTACTGATTCAAATTAATTTCTTTCATAACTCTCACTTATCTCTCAGTCTTCCCCTATTCCTTCCCATTTGCTTTCTCACCAGAAGAGGTGGGCTGGCACTCATATGCTGAAATGAGGCCCAGGAGAGTTGATGTACAAGCATGAGCTCCTTTCTGTCACCTACAAATGCAGATACAAAATCCAGACAAAAAGCATAATAGGTGTTTGAGTCAGTAGCATCTTAAATCACCTTAAGTAAATCCATCAGAGCCCAACTGTCTAAAGGTCTCAAGCTTTCCCCATGTACTCTCTATTTTTTTTTTTTTTTAGCAGCTTCACTGCCTTCAAGTTACGCTACTTTCAAGTTTTGTTTCTCCACAAAAGCCATCACTAACAGAAAATGCAACCAATTTTAATTTAAATGCTTGTCTGGCTATGATAAGCAAATCCCTTCAGTAGTTTGTGACTTTGTGAACGTTTGATTTCTTTTTCAGTATGTAAAATCTGTTTTTCCCCATTGGCTCTGGGGCACTACCAAGGATTGCACTTTCACTAGTGATCTAGATAATTCACTAGATATTTTCTAGATATTCACGAGATAATTTTCACTAGAGAATTTTTTATGCTTAAATTTTTGCACACCCAGATGTGAAGATTGAGACTGGTTTCTCAAAGCTGCTCATGCACTGTAGCTCTGTGAAGAACCATGAGCTACACAAATCCTGTAGTCTGGCATGTCCCACTTCTGGTCCAGACATTCACCCGAAATGAAGCCCTCAGCCTATACATATATAGCGAGTATATTATTCATACACATGCTTAAGGATAGGGCTTCTTGGATCACAAGACTCTCTGGAATCAAATGGTTGAAGATTAAGCTTCTCTGGGAGTGAGGAATCTGCACAAGTTATTTTCCTATGTGTTATGCCATAGACAGAAGCTAAAGCACAAAACAATGGAAGAGCAATGCAAATACACTGGCATTGCAAAGCAGTACAATGCTGGTGCAAGAGAGTGTATAAAAACAAAGTAAACTTAAACTGGTGAAAGCCAAGATGGAAATTCCTTTCTGAGCTGAACACTCCCCTCACACTGTAACACATCTTCACTGTCTGATGGTTGTCTCTTCCTGGTAGAAGTTTGCAGAAATGGGCGTGGGAGGAGAGAGACAGAAAAACAACAGTGAAAATACAAAAGATACAGAACTAGATTTTGCAGTGGACCAGTTATTCATTCAATTTTGTCCCACTGAAGCTAATTATAAAACTAATTCAGCAGAGCAAAGCTGTAACAGAATTGAATGCTTCTGAAAATTTGCTTCTTAAAAGAAATACAACTTAGATACTGCCAGGGCAGTAGGAGTCCCTAATCAAACAGCAAGAAAAAACACTCTGTTCTTACTGCCTGTGGGGCAGTTCCCCTTACTGTGGGGAACGTTTCTTTTCTTCTTCTTCTGAAGAGGACCTAATGCTCTGAATTAAGTAATGGCAGCGAATCAGCACATTTGCTAGACAAGACAAAAAAGAGGACCTTCATCTTTGCTGTCTGACTCTTGAAATTCTTGAGACAATTACTGCAGTTTGCTGTTTGTATAGGGAAAGTGTGGCTAGGAAGAAAAAGACTTCCTCTCCTGAGGACACCTGTTCTGAGAAGCTCTGACAAATTGAATATGCATAGCACAGCAGAGGCACTTGCAAAGTGTTAAGTAAATCACCTAACAAGTAACAAGGGAGGTGGGAAGACGAAGAGCGGAAGGATACAAGACAGACAGATTATAGGGTAAATTAAAGCATACACAGAATGCCATAATGAATATGTACATCAATATTTAAACTCCTTGATTTTTTTCACATTAGAAGCAGATATTTCTTTCACAGTTGCCACATGCAAATGGTGATTTTGATTCATCTTCCCATCTTCCCAACTCAGTTGACTGAAATGAGAAAGTCTTCTATGTCAGCCTTACATTTGATTTCTATTTTAACATCAGATCAGTTGGTTTCAAATCCAAAATATTCACATTTCCTATTTTTTCACATTTGTGATACTTCAGAATTTTTCCCTAAATTTCAGTATCTTATTCTGAGTATCTTACATCCATGCAGAAGTCACTCTAAAATGACAAGCATTTCAGTTATTTGAGTTGTTCAACAAGTTGAATTTTTACTTATCTTGCCACTGCCAACTGCATTTAGTGCAGTTATTGGAAAAGCAAGAACATCTATAATACAGCCTAGGTTGATTGTGTTATCACAAAAGTTCATGCACACCTCCCCAGTTTTGTGACTGATAAAACTCACATGTTGAAATAAGATTTGAGCAGAATTACATACAAGAATGTTGAAAACATGGAGTGAAACTCACATCCAAGATGCTCTAGTAACTTTCCATAACCCCAAAAGAGAGATCTGCTTCCCACTTGCTCCAGTACCACCTATCCCCATAACACCTCTTCCAACCTAACATTCCCACTCTGAGGCAGCAGCTCTGAAACTAGTATGATTCACAAATTCATCACTAAGCTATTGATACTTTTGAGGTATAATGTTCTGTTGGTGCAGCATGGAGAGATTGTCAATAGGTCAGCTTCAGTGGCATTGTACCACTTAAAAATTAGGTGCCCTTTTCAGGCTCTTGATGTCTTTAATCTGTGTCTTTAATATACATTTTTACTATCTTTAGTTGTTAGAGAACACAGCCCTGGAGCTATTTTTCTTTTGTCCAATGTACTCAACACTTTCATCTTGTGCTAGTTTCAGCGGGAGCAAAGTCAGTCAGTCAGTCGTAGCAAGGCTGGGCTGTCTATGATCACATACAAAAAATGTTTGTCCTGACAGCTACAGGGAAGCTACTGATGGAAGTACACTGCTCAGTGCTTTCTAAGCCCATCTAAGTGTTATTTGTCCCCCACATTTATATGTGTCACATTTACTTGTTGTTTAAAAAAATACCTGTACTCATCTCAAGTGTAGATATTATTTTTGTTGGTAATGTTTGTACTTTCCAAGAGGCACCTTAGCCCAACTGAGGATTATCGTTGACTTTAAAGCACTGCAGGTAAACCAAAATTTTCACACCTAGCACTTATATTTAGCATCAAATTGACATGGAGGACTACATGACAGCAGGACCACACTAGAAACTTTTGCTGGTAAAGCAGCAAGTAGCACAGAGTTGGTTAGAGGTGTGATTTTAGTGCAGCGTCGCTAATGTCAGCAAGAGTGCTAGTACAGACACAGTGAAAAAACTATTTATTGCCTGAAAAGCTTATTTCATTCTGGCAACTGATACAAAAACATAACAAAAAAGGTGTTCTGCTGATAGAAGTTAGTGTGGACATCAATATTGTTCTAAACCTAGTGCATGCATGGCTGTGATCACTTCGTAACACATGGACACACATCTTGGACTGGTTCACACTACAGGGGAAGGGACTGAAGGGCCAAAGCCTTGTTAGCCCCTCTGGCAAAGCTTCTCCTGGTAAAAGCTGCATCTGTTAGGGGTAAGACAACTGTAGGACTACATCAGCACCAAGTTTATGCAGGAAGGTAATGGTGTTTTGCCATCCACTAGAACTTTGCAGAGTTCAGGTAGCAGAACATTTGTGGAAAACTTAGATGCTAAAATACAAATATTTTGTGGCAAGTTTTAGGCACCCACGCTTGATAAATATCTTCTAAATAGCTGGGGTCCTAAGTTTGTGTACACAGAGATAGTCTGAGACATTTAAGCTATCTTCATCACATTTCAGGAAATAAACAGGATGAAGGCTGAACCCTACTCCATGTGTGTGTGTGTGTGAGAGAGAGAGAGAGAGAGAGAGAGAGAGAGAGAGAGATATCCTTTTCCTGGTAAGTGTGAAGGAAAGCTACCAACATACCACTTCACATAAACATCAAGTTAAACCCTACTGCTGTCAGGGCTAATTGAAATTTACAGGATTGGTACTTGCCATATTAACCCATGAACTGTCAAGCTTCATTATTTCCAGTGCAGTCTGACAGTCTTGTCTTAACATTATAAAGTGTCAGTCTCTTTTCCCTTGATGACAAGAAATAACATCTGCATTTCCCCACCCTAAAAGGCTAAAAGGGTATGAAAACTACTGTTATGGTCAATATTAGTGTTTTCAGGATCATGATGATGAAGTCACTGCTGTTATCATAAACATAAAAGAAAAAAAGTAACTGTGTTTATAATTGCTAACTTTCCCTGTTGAGCCAAACAAATACTATAATTTCCCCTTAGAAACAGTGCTACAGATAACACTTCTGATTAAAAGAGTATCTAGAAAAGTCCTTTTCCCCTTTGTTTATAACTGACTAAAAGGACTGAGGTTATCAAAGGCATACAGAGCAGAGCAGCATTTAATCTTCAGAGATGTGTCCAACTAAAAGCTTGGACACAAGATGGAGGTTGCCTCCAGTACAACTCTTCTCTATTGTATCAGGTTCTGAAGTGTTGTCCACAGAGATGAACTTAAGGTCTTAAAACAACAACAACAATAACAAAAAAAACCAAGCCAAAAACCTGTATTAACATGAGCTGAAGCCTAATATACAAACTTGCCCCCATGGGTCTTTAGCCAAACTGTATTAAACACCACTACTGGTCTTCCCACTGGCACCAGTGATACACCTACTTGCTGAGATGTTTATAGTGGCACATATTCTTTGGTAAAAAGGGGTGAAGAATACTCATATTTAAGAACTTACAAACTGACTCTAGCATTTCACTCGAAGTTATAGTGGTAGCTGGCAGCTCCAGATGAGCTGAGGAGGGACTGTGGGGCCAGCATGAATGGCCAAATCCATCTTTCCCAGAAAGAAATAATCTGAGGTAGCATTATCTATGCAAACTAGCTTTATAACAGTTGCCACAAAATCTTGTTACAGAAGTCAAGGAAATGTATCTAAAATTAAAGAAGCAGCAGCTGTATTTTCTCAGTTAGAATCCAAGTGCTAAGTTTTGCTCCTGAAAGCCCATGCACAGAACTGATCTGTAGGAAGGCCTTTTGAAAAAGCAAAATTCCACTTCTCACCAGTGATGCATGCAACATCAAAAGCCAGATAGTGCAGCAGTGTACACAGGAACAGCACAGGCCAATTAAGCTAATATAAATTAAAGCCTACCAAATTTGAACAAGCTGCCCTCGGCAAACAGTCTAAACCTGGCAGTTTCGTCACAGATGTTTCCTTCTCTCATTTCTCCTCCTGCTTTTATATTTTACTGTAGTTGAGTGGGTCAGACTAAAAACACTACAGGACTTAGAGTCAGCCTAATGGAGTAAACAGTTGGTTCCAGGAAGTGATGCAGTAATGCTCATCTGTAACTGGGCCATGACAAGGCAGTGCCAGAACCTCAGAAGACGAGAGGGGACCGAGAGATCAAGCCTATTGTGTTGCTTTACACAATAACTATTACAGGATGAATATTACCACCTACAGATTTACAAAGCATGGGGACCTCCAATGTACCTGTCTATTCATGTATGGAAAACATTATAAACCAGTGGATCACTTTGCCACTGCTCCATCAGATTACCTGAGATAATTGTTAGCTGTTAACTGTTCATTTTTGTTGTTACTATGCCCAATGTTCCAAAGTCTAATTAAGGTATTAATTTGAACGTACATAAGCTAGCATCTATTCTCACATTCAATATATAAGTGGCTAAAAGAATTAAAATCACTTATGTCATCATAAGTACAAAAGACCTCACATCTCTCTTCATGAAGGCTCAGAACTTGCATGTTTTCAAACACTTAAAACTTTCTAAATAAAAAATGAATAGAGGTTCAATGAGGACAAAAGATCACAACCAGTTCAATGGAGCTGAGAGGAAGAACAAATTTCTTGGTCCTCACCTGTCTCAGTTCTTTGACACAAAAGCAAAGGTCAGTGAACACAGTTCTAGCTCCTATTAACATAAACTCTATGTAACTACAAGGCTAATTGATAAAATCCTAAGTGAATTTTCTGATTAGAATCACAAGAGTAACCATTACATGCTGAGCCTTCCATTTATCCTCCTTACCTGCAGAGAGATAATATTCAGAACTTCAGGAAACTATCCATTTGACCTCCAGTTCCTTGTGACTAGAGAAACCAGAAAAAAGTATAAATAACTGTGGAAGCATATATAAAAAATGCATAATACAATTATATATAAATACAATTCCACCCTACAAGGAAAAGATGAAGATTCATTTACATAGGAAGATACTAAAAATTAAAAAAAATAAAGGGAATTTTTTTCCACATAAGATCTGGCTGGACTCTAGAACTGTCACAGGAAGCCAAGGGAGGGAGAACACAAGTAGTTGCAGTAAGGGCTTGCTTTTTTTTACAGAGATATCAGAAGAATCCATATATATCATAACTAATTATAAAAATCCTGAACCTGGTCCACCAGAACTTAATGATTGGAAGGTAAGATATACCTTAGTGTCATTCACTGTCAGATGCTAGATGCTGTGGTCTAACAGTAGCAATTTCTGTATTCATTATTTGGCTGAAAGATTCAAGTTCATTCACACATTTTCTCATGTGTGTATCCTTTTGATAATTGTAAAGTAATTTACAGCATTTGAAAACCATCCATAAGTGAGGCTTTACTGGCACATACTTAATACCACATTTGGCATCTGTTGCAAATATTTTTCAGGATATGACTGATTCATGGTATAATCACATATTTTGTATTGTCTAATAGATTTAATTCCGCGCAAACATGAACATTGTAAATTTAGCAGTATTTAGCTTTGAAACAGACTGCAGTATTATAAGTTTTAGCTAATAATTAATAGCTGATATGTTAGTTGTAAACTAGTGTTTAATAAACAACAACAAAAAAGCAAAAACCACGAACAATGTTTCCTGAATATCTTTGAGTATGTCTGCAATGCTTACCTATAATCTTTTTCTCCTATTCATATGACTTATATAAAGCAGTATACCATGGTAAATGCTGATATATCAGGAGGTTACAGGAAAAAACCCTTGGCTGTTTAGGCTGGCAATTTCATTTTGTGAAAAACAAGAAGTCCAGGCAGAGGGTGAAGACTATTTGCACTTGAAACAACAGAACAATTGGTTTGGAAAACAGAGCTTAATGTGTGAGCTGGCAGCTGTCCAAATATCCCAGAAAGATGTTCATTTTCTTTGCTCAAAGGCTTCCTGGTGTCTTCCTGAACTCCTGGTTCATTGTGACAGCTGAAAGCTGCGCAATCTAACCCCTTACCAGGTTTGGTGACCCTTTATAGGAAACCTCTTACCTGAAGGGACAGAGGTAAGGGAATGTTGTTTTGAATCCACAAAATATAATTCTTAGTCATGGGAATAAACTGGCTGGGAGATATATCTTCACAGACTGTTTATTTGTGTACTTCCTTTCTAACTACCACTCTCTATTTTGCTTTCTATTTTGCTCTTTCTTTTTTTCCCCTCATTCAAAAGCCCACATTTGTTCTTGTTTTCTAACACTCTACAAGAATTTAAGCCAAACACTGTTTACATTTTTCCTTAGCAGTGAATCTGATGTATTTCCTAATGGCTATTCTTATGACTTATGTTTAATTCAATTTGTGTATTACTGACACTCTGGAAGCATTACTGTTTTTCATATACAAACTCATCCATTTTCTGTTCACACATCAGCCTCCAATATCACACTGATTTTTGTCGTCTCCTGAAAGCCATCTATTACGCCGAAAAATTAAGAGACAACTTCATTCTTGTGCAGCTCGAGTCACAGAGAACCAGTTGCCAACAAAAGTAGAGAAAATAACTGCTTAAAAGTGCTAAATATGTGAATGGAGTTCCAGTTAACTTGGCCTGGCCAGAAGCCAGCATATCTTGTATGGCACAGACAGGGAGTAAAGAGCCATGTGCTGCTTATATACTGCATAGGTTTTTCCTAATAACAAAAAATGGTTTGGAAGATGAGCAGTAGCAACATGTGCCTTGCATTTCTCCCCCTATTATATCACTTTGCCTAATGCTTTATTGTTTTGTAATGATTAAATCATTATCATTCAATGACCATGATTTAAAAAAAAAAAAAAAAAAAAAGGAAGGATGAAAGGGATGCACAAAAGTATGGGGAATAGCAAATAAAATCATTAAGTAGAGAGAGCTACTGCTTTGTTAGAGAATGAAGTTGCTGGGAGTCCTCAAATTGAACAGCTTATGGGTGAGGGCTGAAGGATTGGTTTAGAAGCTCATGATGGCAGTGGACAAGGTAAATGATTATTCAGCAAGTCCCACACTATTTGAACTAGGGGGCACACAGCAAATAGGAGACCCACCTAAAAAGGATTTTTTAAAGTACTTCTGTTATTAAACAACTTAAATGAACTTCTGGAATCTTTTGCCACAGGAGCCTGTGGAGGCAGGAGGTATCAACAGGTTAAGAGAGGACTGGATAAATTCATGTCCATAAGCAGACACTAGAATAAAGAGGCAGGGAGGCACTCTCTAACATCTCATATCCAGCCATCATGGATGGTGGGGAAATGCAAGGGGAAAGGACCACAGAGAGTAACTGGGGCCACATGCTGTTCCCAAAAAACATGTGCAATTGTCACTGTGGGAGACAGTACATTGGATAGGAAAAGGAGATTAAAGAATTGACATGTTGGGTTAGACCATCGCTAACGCCATCATCACATCCTATATGCTCATCATATAGTGTAATTTCTATATTCTTTGGTAACATAACTTGTTCTAATTTTCCTCCTCTTTAAAAAAACCAAACACACTCACATCTGGAACTTGTATTAATGTCTGCATTCTACCAGTGAGGCATGGCTAGTTAGATGTGACTAGAGGTGAAGATGCCCTCTTAACCTCTGGTTAGACTTAAAAATGTAAAGGAAATGCATCCCAACAGAAAATCAGTGTTTGTTTAATAACTTCTGTATTTTTCTCTGCTGGAAATCAATACATTGTTATAGTAATTCACCTATTTTATCTTCAAACCATAACAACATATAGATCCAAGGAAAAAAAATTACCCTCCCTATAAAAGTATAAAACTAGTAGCACTTGTCCTTACTGTGGCAATCAGAAGTACTTAAATTTGACCTCAAAGCAAAAGTAACTGGGTCTCCGCTCTCCTGTCTCTCTTAATTGTCTCTGGAGGGGATTAAAAAAAAAAAAAAAAGTCTTTTGTTTGTTTTCTGTATTAGAAATGCAGATGTTTTCTGCCTTGAAAGCCTTGAGAACTGAGACTTCACAAGAATCAAAAAAACCTGGAAATGACTTGCAGAAAAAGGAAGGATTCTTATATTTCTTTGGCCTTGAATCTCACATAAAACCAAACATAGAGAGCACTAGAATAGTCATGGGAAAAAGCAGGATGCATGCTTATCACTATATACAAGGTAGATAAATTCAGATGCTTGATATTTTAAGAAACAGATGTATCTTAGGTTGTTCAACCTAGAAATGGGTAAGTTACACTTATATACATTTATCCTCAGGTAAACCATGTACTTAGCACTGACCTATGCCCTATACAGTCCATACAATGTTTCCAGATTATATTGGTTGACCTGGTTCCTCAATTTATGCTGCTAATAATGCAAGTATTTTTATTGGCTCTTGTCACCAGATTCTGGCATGTGCCATTAGAAGACTTGCTGCTTGATGTATGTTTATGAGCAGGAATTTTTCTAATGAACAAACAACATTCCTCAATGAATGAAGGAAATGAAAGAAAACTGTTTCACTCTTTTGAAGAGATTTGAGCTATAGGAACAGTACATGTAAAAAAATTAAAACAAAGTGCTGTCTTTTCAGAAAGAATTTACATTTAACCCAGGAAAAAATGGATGTCTCCTATCTGTTTCTCTTTCTCTAGCATAGTCTGCAGTAGATAACTACTAGCTTGTGCTTTTGATTGGTTGTTAGCTAGAAGTTTTTGTTATTTTCTACCTTTTCCAACTGAAAAAAAAAGGAAGCCATTTTCTATCATTTTCTTGCTAATAATTGCAACATGGCCTCTAGATTCTTACATTAAGGCACCACAATAGTACTTTAGTGCCACTCTTTAATCCGTACCTATTTCGAGATAAAGATCCATGTCTTGTAACAATAGCTGTTGAGAAACCTAAACCTAGACATAACAAAAGAATACCCAGTATTCACAAACTACCTTATTTCTGCAAATAGTTCTTTCCCAGAAACAGCAAGAACCCTTTCTTCTCATCCCAAAACCAAGGGAATAATTAAATCTTTACCCAGCAAAGCATTTTTCAGCAGAAGTTTAGCTCTAAGCATGAGTAACACCCTTTAAAATATATTCTTGAAATTTAACCAAGAACTCAGTGAGCAATGTAGGTATATTGCTATTACACAATTTGCATTTTTAAAAAAACCTATTTCTTTCCCACCCTGCTTACACGACATGTTTCACTTCCCAATGAAATATCAGATTACACACAATCCAGTAACACCTCAATGCTCAATCCCTCTCCAGCAGGCGATTATTAAAACATTCCCTGAAAGATCTACTGACACGAGGTTCCCCAACTGCCCCAGCAGAACACCATGCTGGCACTGCAGCCCAGCGCTAGCAAAAGCTCCCACCAACCAACCTGAGAACAATACCTCCATCCTATCAGGCAGGAGGCTGTGGGGTGACCGTTGAGTGCACTCTGATTTTACAAACTGTCATATGGTGAGATAGTGGTGGGTTTCAATGCCGTCACCTATTCAGTCAGCCCAGATGAACTAGAATCACCATTTCAGTTATATCATAGCTCGGGGCGAGAACATGTCACCCTCTTTATTTCCAGCTCAGAACAAGCTGCTTAGGCAGATGCTAACTGTGGTCCTCCCTGCCATGTTCTGTAGAGTAGCCTTTGTCCGGGTTAATTGAGCCCCCACTCCATTTAATAGGCTGTTGAAGTCTTATTGAAACAGAGCTAGTGCCGCAGGTTAAATACATTGCAGTGCTCCTGTTAATCCCCTCATTAATGGAGCTGTAAAGCTTTTTGAGAGCTGTGAGTTTGCATATATTATCAGAGAGTTCTTCACTCAAGTGCTATCAATAAAATGACAAAGCCAGTTTGCAAATAGTGAAATCAACAGTGACACAAAGCTAGATACTTAAAAAAAATAAACAAGTTAATAACTGATAAATCTAATTTTCACACTTGGAGGATAAAAAAAACTCAACACAACAGGATGAAGGATTTCCTTTTATATTGGATGAACTTAAAACATGAATTATGCAAACATGATTACTTTCCTTGAGCAGAGAGAACAAGCAGGAAAAAGACTCCTTCAGCAGCAGCTTCTGGCTGAGATTTGGCTATAGCTGTTTAGAAGTAACTTAATGAGGCATGCACAGACTAGTGCACTTAGCAAACCCAAAGGAAACAAATTAATAATACAAAATAAGAAGTGAACTTAGATATAAAATACAATGGAGCATATTGAGAAAGGCTTGTACGGTCTCCAAAGGAAAAGAAAGCAGAGTAGGCCCTGGAAAAAAACAAGTGGGTGGTTAAGTGTGTCATTTAGCAAATCAGGGCTCTCTCACACCTGCCAGGAAGGGGAACAGGAGAAAGGCTTCCCCCAACACATGCACAGTGAGAGATGGTAAGACTGTCAAATAGCAAAGAAATAGGAAGACAAGACTGCAAGGGTGATGTTCACCAGGACCCAAGAGAAGGAGTCTGAACAGGAGAGGCAGCGACTAAAAGCAGGATGAGGGCAGAGCCATTTGGAGGCCAAAATATCTGGTGTTGGTGTCAAAGCGCACTTTGCAGTGACCTACTGAAGCCAGTCATCAGCCTCTTGTTTGTGCTTTTCCTGAAGCAACGATCTTCCTTGTAATAAGGAACACAGAACTACATGAAACAGAACTACTGGCATCTAAAGAAGCATAACCAGCAGGTCAAGGGGGGTGATTCTGCCCCTCCCCTCTGTACTTGTGAGATCCTCCCTGGAGTGCTGTGTCCAGTTCTGGGGTCCACAGCACAAGGAGGATGTGGAGCTGTTAGAGTGGGCCCAGAAGGGAACCATGGAAATTATCAGAGGAACACCTCTTCTATGAAGACAGGATGAAAAAGTTGGGGTTGTTTCACCTGAAGAAGAGATGGCTCCAGAGACACCCAATTGCAGCCTTTCAATATATAAAGAGGGCTTATAAGAAAGATGGAAAGAGAATTTTTACCAAGGCCTGCAGTGATAGGAAAAAGGCCAATGGTTTTAAACATAAAGAGGGTAGGTTTAGGTTGGACATAGGGAAAAAATGTTTTTTGGTGAGGATGGTAAGACACTGGAACAAGTTGTCCAGAGAAGTTGTTGGTGTCCCATAATCAGAAATGTTCAAGGGCAGACTGGATTGGGCTTTGAGCAAGCTGGTCTGGTGGGAGGTGTCCCTGCCCATGGCAGGGGGTTGGAACTAGATAATCTTTAAGGTCCCTTCTAACCCAAACCCCAAAATTCAATGATTCTAAAATTCTGGAGAAATAACATCAAATTGCCAAAGGCTGGTCCCTTTATTTTCACCCAAGGGTTTAATTTTTTTTTTTTCTTGATAATATTTTACTTTAATCATAGTAGTAATAGAAATGGAAATTTTGTCCACCACGATTGGCCTTTTGTTAACATTTAATTGCTGTTACCATAGGTTTTTTTCCACATCCTAAAATTTAGACTGTGAGTTTTGAGGGACAACCTGAAGCAATTAAGACTCTTTTGAGAGCAATAATAGGTAACATAAAGATCTTGTTATGTGTCCCCTGTTCAGCAAGGCCTGGCACCTGACCGAGGTCTCACAAACCACTTTTTAACATCAAACATATAGTGCTTATATCTTGTGCTCCTTTTTTCACACCAGTTAGAATTGGTGGTGGGAGAAAAGGTAGTGGCCATAGACAGGAAGCTCAACACAGTGCTTGAGAGTTGGCAGGTCTGCAAGTACATCTTGCAACAAATGATGTTAGATTTTATGAGTCTCTATGCTGTTTAACATCAGGAGTGCTATATTTAACATCAAAACCATAATGACTGTTTCTTATTGGTTGATTACTATTCACCTAACTGAAGGTGGTGTTAACCACAGCTTCACGTGCAGCACTTCAGCTGCTTGCCTTGACATACTGGAGATGTACTGTCATTTACATGGACACACCTTTTAGTCACTTAATCATTTTTGTGAGCCTGCAGACAAGAGGATCATGTCAGTGCGTGCGCAGTATACTCACAGTAACTAGTAGAATTTCTGTAGAGAGTGATAAGTCAGTCTCCTTTTCTTCAGACTAAACAACCCCAGTTCCCTCAGCCAGTCTTCGTAAAACTTGTTCTCTAAGGCCTTTCACCAGCCTAGTTGCTCTGCTTTGTACCTGCTCCAGTACCTTAATATATTTAACTAAGGTGCCCAAAACTGAATATAGTCCTTGAGGTGGGGCCTCACCAGTGCTAAATACACAGGGAGGATCACTTCCCTAGACCTGCTTCCAGCACTATTTCTAATGCAGGCCAGAGTACCATTTGGTTTCTTGTCCACCTGGGCACATTGCTGGCTCATATTCAGCCACTCGTTGATCAAGCACCCCCAGGTTGCTTTCCGACAGGCATTTTTTTAGCCACTCTTCCCCAAGTCTGTAGCTTTGCATGGGGTTGTTGTGGCCCAAGTGCAGGACCCAGCACTTATAGAATCATAGAACTACTCAGGTTGGAAAAGCCCCTTGGGATCACTGATTCCAACCATCATCCCTGCTCTACAAATTTCTCCCTTATACCATATCCACCAACACCACATCCAAATGACCCTTAAACACATGCAGGGATGGTGACTCCACCACCTCCCTGGGCAGCCTATTCCAGTGTCTGACCACTCTTTCTGTGAAAAAAATTATCCTAATGTCCAGTCTAAACCTACCCAGCTTGAAGCCATTGCCTCTTGTTCTGTCGCTAATTATCTGCAAGTAATTTGCCTTACTGAAGCTCATAAAATGTCTCTCAGCCCATCAATCCAGTCTAAGTCCCTCTGCAGAGCCTCCCTACCCTCAAGCAGGTCCTCCCTACCCTCAAGCAGACCAACACTCTCTCCCAACTTGGTGTCATCTGCAAACTTACTGAGGGTGCATTCTATCTCCTCATTGAGGTAATTGATAAAGATACTGAACAGAAGTGGTCCCAACACCGAGTCCTGAGGAACTCTACTTGTGACTGGCCACCAGCTGGATTTAACTCCATTCATCATTATTCTCTGGGACTAGCCATCCAGCCACTGTTTTACCTAAAAGAGAGCATGCCCATCCAAGCCATAAGCAGCCAGTTTTTTCCATGAGAATGCTGTGGGAGATAGTGTCAAAGTCTTTACAAAAGTTCAGGCAGACAACATCTACAGCCTTTCCCTCATCAACAGTGATAAGTGTAGGGTCTTGCACCTTGGAACACATAACCCAGGAATGCAGTTGAGACTGGGATCAACCTGGATGGAGAGCAGCCCTGTGGAAAGTGACCTGGGGGTCTTGGTGGATAACAGGCTCAACATGAGTGAACAGTGTGCTGCAGCAGCAAAGAAAGCCAACAGGATGCTGGACTGCATCAACAAGGGCGTCACCTGCAGAGATAAAGAAGACATCATCCTACTTTACTCAGTGTTGTCAGACCACACCTGGAGTATTGCATTGAGTTTTGGACCCCACTATGCAAAAGGGATGCAGATAGCCTGGATAGAGTCCAGAGAAGGAACACAAGGATGATGAGAGGACTGGAGGACCTGCCACATGAAGAGAAGCTGAGAAAACTGGGTTTGTTCAGCCTTGAGAAAAGAAGGCTTAGGGTAGACGTTAAAGAGTGGCTACCAAGATGATGGAGACTCCCTATTTACAAGTAGTGACATGGAAAAGACAAGGGGTAATACGCACAAGTTGCTGCTGGGGAGATTCTGACTGGATACAAGAGGTAAATTTTTCACCATGAGGACAATCAAACACTGGAATAGCCCCCCAGGGGAAGTGGTAGATACCCCCACATGGGACAATTTTAAGTCTCAGCTTGACAAGGTGCTGAGCCACCACATATAAACTACAGTAGTACCTAGAAAGGTTGGACCAGATGATCCTTGAGGTCCCTTCCAACCTAGAATTCTATTAATATCCACAGCCTTTCCCTCATCCACCAGGCAGAAGGAGATCATGTTCGTCACGCAGGACCTGCCTTTCATAAAACTGTCCTGTCTGGGCCTGGTCACCCGGTTGTTCTGTATATGGTGCATAGGGGCACCCAAAATGATTTGCAACATCACCTTCCTTGGCACTGAGGTCAGACGGGAAGGTCTGTAGTTTCCTGCATCCTCCTTCCAGCCTTTCTCGTAGATGGGTGGCCCATTTGCCACCCTTCAGTCCACTGAGACATCCCCAGTTTGCCAAGACTTCTGGAAAACAATGGAAAGAGCCTTGGTGAGCACATCCGCCAGCTCCTTCAGTGCCCTGGGGTGCAACTCTTCCAGCTCCAGAGATTTGCGTATGTTTAAGTGTTGCACTAGGTCCCTGACCATTTTCTCTTTGACTGAGAAGCCTTCATTCTGTCCCCTCTCCCTGTCTTCCAGCTCAGGGGGCTCGGTGTCCAGGGAACAACTTTTTCTACTGGTAAAGACTGAGGCAAAGAAGGCATTAAGCACCTCAGCCTTTTCCTCCTCCTTTGTCACTCAGTTTCTCCCTGCATCCAGTAAAGGATGGAGATTTTCCCTAGTCCTCTTTTTGTTATTGATGTATTTATAGAAACACTTTTTCTTGTCTTTACTAGCTGTATCTAGCTTAAGTTCTAGTTGGGCTTTGGCTCTCCTCGTTTTCTCCCTGTGTAGGCTCACTACATCTTTGTAATCCTCAAGAGAGGCCTGCCCTCCCTTCCAAAGGCCATAAACTCTCCTTTTGTTCCTGGAATGCTGGCATCTTTCACAGAATAGCATCAAGTGACTCCCTGGAACACTTGCCACAACTTTTAGTTCTTGATCAAAATGGGACTGTTAGTGAATGCAAGCAAAAAACTTAATGATATTTCCTGTGCTTCCTTCTCTTATTTACCTTCATGAAAATATTCCAGCAGAAACATTTTTCACTCACTCTTCCAAATATTGAGCCTGTAGGCAGGCAGTGACTGAATAAATATTCTACTGCTAGCAATGGTCCAATGAATGACTGTCCATCTGTACAAAGCTTACTTTGCTCCCTATGGATCTAAAATGGCACCTGTTAAGCAACACACAGATGGGTTTTATGTTTGCCAGTTGATCTAAATAGGGATAGTAGTGTTATTGATAGTGATCCTTGGCTGGACATAATGGTAAAAAAACAAAAAAAAACAAAAAAAAAGGAAAATCTTGGCATAGGGACACTATTCATTTAGTTTTTAAAATATTTATTTAGCTAGATTTGAGTAAAATGTCTTTTTATTTCATATTTTGCTTAATACCAGGTGAAGCAAACTGGGATTTTATCTGCAGAGGTGAATATATAGCATTAATCAATAACACAGCTTGTGAGTATTTCAGAAAAAACTCTTCTACCAGCAACTTCCCTCTGAGGCTACAAGAAGCAAAGAACATTGCCTGTTTGAATTTATTTAACCTACATTGCCTGTCCAGACTAGAGAAGCCCATGTGATATGATACCGCTTCAGTGTTGTGTTCTACCGTCATACACCATTGCTTCATTGCTCAGAATCTACTCACTCACCCAGTTAACATCCAGTCTTCCATTGCACACAGTTTCCATAATCTTACATCACACAAACATTGTTCTCTCAACTCAGTGCTACGCTTTATCTAAGCAACAGGGATTTGAAGGCAATGGTAACGTGATCCCTTTTTCTTTCAGTCAAAAGGAGCCTTCACTGGGAAGAATTTGCTTGACAGAATGATTTCTTTATTCCATAGCTTTTTAGTGTAAACATTTCTAATTTATTTCATTTCTTGTGTAGTTCCCCAGTTGCTGGGAGTAGATTTTCATGGTAATAATGCAGGACATCAGTTTAATGTAGTACCCCTGACTCACAGTACCAACCATTCTTTCTCGCTATCAAAATCTCTAGAAAATACTACTGTCCTCACTTGCTTACAACCAGGGAAGTGTCCTTCCACACTTGGCTTAAGCATATGGTGAAGTGTGCTACCTGGAAATAATCTGCAAAAGATGGGTGTTTTTGGTAAAGTTTTTTAGTTGTTTTGCTGTCGATAAAATTGACAGAGACTTGTTTAGGACACATTCAAACATATAATCCAGAAAATGAGGATTGCATTTCTGTGTAGCTTGGAGTTTCATTTGTGAATGAACAGATCTTCTACAGCTCGAGAGTGTTTTGGCCATTTTTGAAGATCATATGGTCAGAAGAGTGCTCCAAATACTTTTTGTCCTCTCTTTTTGTGTGCTCTTCAGGAACACTACAAAAGCCAAGGCCATGTTATAGTGAACTTTAAATGGCTGCTTTTGCACATTAGAAAGTAAAAGATTTCCTAAGCTGTACTAAATTCACATCTACCATTCACTGAGACAAAAAAAACAACAACACCAAAAAACACCAAAAAAAACCCCAACAAAAAAAACACCAAAAAGAATGAACAGGCAAACAGCAATATTTAAAGAAAATCACCATGGAATAATGCTCAAATGAACTAGGAAACACTAATATTAAAGTTATTTCAGCACCTTTATCCCTACAGAGAGAAAATAACTCAGTGAACTTTTCAGAACATTGGAACACCACAGTCTCTCTGAAAAACTCTCCCCCTCAAGGAACAAATGTTCTGATGACATTGGCTGTGTGCAGACTGAAATTTTTAAGAATGCCTTAAGAGTGATTCAAACAGCTACTTCCCTGTACTTGAGTGTTGAATACCCAATGGGCATTTTGAAATTCCCATGCGTGATGATAGATGAATCTGCTTAGACAGTCCTCAGGATTAAGTGCTTTCCTTCCACAAGCATTCAAGTTAACTCAGGTAACTCAGCTGACAATCAATCACTGCCTCCTGTATGATGTGAAAAGTATGCATTTCTAAAACTGTGATTTCTTTTTAAGTCTTTGCCCTCAACAGCATTAAATAAGGAAACCCACATGGTAGGTTAGGAAAGCCTTTTTGTGGCATAAACTCCTCAGTATCTTTCAAAAATGGAGAAGGAAAGCTCACGAGGAGCATAATTCACTAACACACTGTACACTTAGACGAAGAATGATCCATCTGCTACTTTGCTGTGCACTCAGACCAAGAATGTTGTTAGTCATCTCTCCATAAAGTCAGCAAAGAGATTTATTTGACTAAATATCTGGCTAAATCTTGAAAAAAAGAACAGCTGAAAAAACATGATGGAAAGTGAATTAATGAGGTACCAGGTCTTCACTTTTGATATGATAGTTCCTGGCTCTGTAATGAAATGTGTGTTGACCACTTGTACAGGAGGAGCTCACTGTGAATAATTTGTCTTGTCATATGCTGTGGAAGCCACAAAACAATCTGTATCAGATGCAGTGCACTAAAATAGGGACAATAAAGTTTTAACTGTCCCTAGACAGGTACTGCCCAGACCCCAGGGCCCCAGCAGAGCCTGTTCCATATGCTCAGCACAGAACATGACAAGGCCTTGACTCCTCATCTCTCTGTTTAACTTGAGCAAATGTGTTAATAGATCTAATGCCATCTTATTTTCTCACTTTGGTTCTACAGAAGGTGACCAGACAACGAGTGTGAGGTCATTTTGGAAAAAGGAGGACTGCTGAGGTAAGGGTCATTGAAGAGGCAAGGTGCAAGAGTTCAGGATCCTGTCTCCTGGGAAAACTGCAGTTTGCACTCTGATTTCTACATTTTTTACAAATTCCTTATAATGACTTATATCTCCACCTTTTTAGCCGATTTATCTTCCTTGCTAGAGATCACCTCTCTCTAGTTTGGTGGAGAGAGAGAAAAGCTGTAGGGGATAGTGTATAGAGTTATGCTTCTACACTCCTAGACAGAGGTTGCAATTACAGTTGCATGGGAGCTGTCACAGCAGTTGCCTCTCTGACAGGATCCTCCAGGAGGATGAATTTGTTATTCTAGAGTCACTGTTGGCAGCAGATTTGGCTCCGCTAGTATCATCAGATCAAAACACACAAAGCCAAATAATTTCTGCTGTCTGCAACAAATTCTTAGTTTTATACCTCGTTTTGCTTACTGCACATTTCTGACATCTTCGCTCATTCTGAGCTCCAGTATATCCAGGCATTGCCCAGAAGCAAAAACTCTACAGCCTAATTTCCAGATGGAATGGAAACGTCAAGTTAGATTCTTTCACTGTAGTATTGATGGACACTTGTTTAATCTGAAATGGGTCAGTATGTGCTACCTGAGCATCCAGGACTCTCTTTTCTAAATCCAAAACGACCTTGCAGAAAAGGAAAGACTTCTGACTGCAGCCGTCATCCTCCATGTGCAAACACTCACCATCCCATGAGCAGCAGAGTAAGATTGGCCATTTTGTGAGAGTGCCAAAAAGACAGAAGGCCATCTGGTGCTATAGACTAATCTAACAGCACTGAAGTCAATACAGGCTGGTTGGTACACAGTACACAAGGCTCTCTTACAGACAGATTAGTCCCTGTAGTCGGGAGAGACTGGACATTGCGTTACCCATGCTAGAGAAGCAAACACTGACAAGCTGTAAGAGACAAGCTGGCAATGTGGCCCTCAGTAAGAGTAAAGAGTGGAAGCTGATCACAGATAGATTTGTTCAGGATTAAATGCTTTTGGAAAAAAAACAGTATCTGAATAAATGGGACTTGGAAAATGGTGTATGTAAATTCCTGCCTGGCATAACTTCAGATGTGTTACCATTTGTACAAGTAGTTTCCAAGAGCGTGAAGTTGTTATGAAGATAATATGGAAAAAAAGGGAGGAAACTGTGAGATTCAAATGGAAAGAGTAAAAGGTTATTGCCAACACATGGAATCACACCAGCATAACCCAATGTCTCCGTGGTCTGCTGCGTTCATTGCATTGAATGTGATAGTACCGTATTGCACAAGCATACAGTACTGAAAGTCACTACATTTATACACACAACTTCACTTTCCTGAGTGGGAGGGCAGGATCAACTACCATATTTGAGGGCTGACAGTCAGTGTTGCACATGCAGTTAGACAAAAGTGTGTGCAGTCATCCAGTGAGTTGCAGAACAATAGTTTTCTTTCAATAGATGGTAAGTTATTTGCATTGCTATAAAATACTTTGAATATAATACACTGAGCACTGCAAAGGAAATAACCTGTTAAAATTATTTGAGTCAGTAGTACAGTAGGTAAAAGAGAAGACTGACATAATTTTTGAAGGTCTCAAAATGCCTTTGTCCAAATTCTTCAACTAGAGAAGCTAAGGTGGCAAAGAAGAGAAGGAGGAGACAAAATAGTTGCATTGATCAGAAACAGTGATGTAATAAGAAACAAGAAGCAAGAAAAAATGGTTGCTACCACATGAGGTTATCCATAGTGTGCTACAAGGTTCCACCTTCAGGCATCTGCTGCTTATCAACTATCTGGAAAGTTGTTTGCTGACATGCCAAAATTATTTAAGTTGATCAAGACCAGAGAAACTGTGAAAAACTTTGGAGGCCTTAAGCAATGTGAGCAAATAGAAAATATGATGGCAGATGAAACCAAATGTTGGCAAAGTTCTTCAGTACACTTTAAAGGAAATCACTGGAGCTGCTGGCTTTCTTGGGTTCTGAACTGACTGTATCTCAGAAAAAGACTCAACAAACACTGTACATAGATCAAAAATGACCTTTACTCATGAAGAAGTGATCATGGAAAAAGTAAGCAGTTACTGTGCTATGCACCGACTACACTGGTAATAGAACAGAAATATAATGATGTAGGTCTGTGTATAGTAAATTAAATAAATTGCTTGTCAAATGGAACACTGCGCACAATTTTAAGTACCCCAATTGAAAAGGGGACACAAGAATTAGCTGAGAAAAGAAGTAGCAGAAATACACTGAAAGATCCTCACGTGTTTGCCTTAGACAGAAGGCAAGTCAGTGGGGACACAAGAATCCCAGTAATAAATAACCTGCTCTCAGTACAAGAACAAGGAAGCATTCACTGAAATGGAAATTTAGTGGCAGTTTTGAAGTGGCAAAAGAAACTCCTCTTCACACAAAGCAAAATTACATATAACTATATATAATAAATATTAGACAATTATTTTAGGGACATACATCAACCAGCAATTAGAGCTTTTGGAAGCACACTCTTCTATACAGGCAACCAACTCCCTAGCACTATACTGCCAGGCTTTCTTGCACTTTTTTTGACATATCTAGTACTAGCTATTGCTCAAGCTGGGACAATATGCCTTGGATCTGATTCACTCTGGGCACTTCTGTGGATAACTACTGGAATAAAAATAATTAATACTGTATAGAATGCATATTGACATTGAAGCTATCAGTTTAATGTTTTTAATTTAAAACTTTGCTGCTTGATCTGTTTCCACTTATTTTTAACTGGAAATAAAAAGCCATGAAATTAGCAGCATAGAATCTATCTGCCTCGTTATGTTTCTAATTTTTGTAGAAGTGTTGTAAATTCACTTTTCCCTGATAGGAGTGTGAGTGGGGGAGATGTAGACCACAACAAATATTTCTTTGACCAGTAAGTTGTTATTATTGATAGCAGACAGCTACTTATGTAACACATTCACTTACTCACTCACACATCACTCATGGTTACCAGCCAATGAGTAATAGTTGGGATAAAAACTTCACTGCACACTTGAAAGCAGAGGATCACGCTGAAGCATCCTTGGCTTCTAGGTAGCTGTTCAGAAAGCTCTCCAGGGGAGTCTTTTGTTGCATGAGGTGTACTTATGATGCTATAATTTTTCCTACAGCAGCCAGTGCCTCCCAGGATGTGGTCCAAGTTATACAACCCACTGATGATACCAGTGTGTGCTAGTAGCCTTGTATCAATTCAGTAGATGCAAGGTGCCCCAAGTTTGTTAGTTCTTGCAAATTCAACATGACTACTTGACTCCTGATCTTATACTAAGGAAGATTTCACTAACTGCCATCTCAGCACTTACTTTTCCCTTCCTTGGTGCTTTTCCTTTCCTAGATAGATAAAACCCAGAGTTAACACAGGTTTATGAGAAGGTAGTGATTCAATCAATCCTGCTTTTAATTTTGTTCCAAGGCTTATGAGTAGAGGCAGTGCAAAGACACTTCTGTCCACTATCTTTTTGTTTCTGTGCAGGGGAAACTTGATCTCCTCACATGCATTGCTGAAACATGGATATAAACCAGAGCAGAAAAGGATCAGCTGAAATGGCAGGAAGGGATGATTCTATAATAAACTTTTTTTTTTTCCAGAGAAACATCCAAGTTTTCTCTGGAAAGTTTTGTTCATGTAATATCTTCAAAGTCTGTGGTATTAACACATCACCAAAACAGCCTGTTGTACAGCACACCTTATACCCCAGCTTCTTGTAGTCACATCTTTAGGGCACTCTACTGTGCAATAATGTATAAATGGATATTGGCCATACCACATACACCCATGTAGCACATGCAACAGTTCTGGTCATTGCTCCACAAATGCAGTGCAAAATAATAACAGAGATATCAAAATACATTAATTCTATTAATCTTTGCCAACAGCTTGGGTTTTATGTTGTGACCTGATTTAAATATCACTGCATCAATAGCCTTCTACAACATACGTTTATGTCATAATCTTTCTGACATTCCACTAGATTTGCTCCTGCATGTCACACAATCACAGCATGGCTGAAGTCAGAAGTGATCTCTAAAGGCAATCTGGTCCAACAGTCCTGCTCAAGAAGGGCCACCTAGGGCTGGTTGCCCAGGACTATGTCCAGACAGCTTTTGAATGTCTCCAAGAATGGAAACACCACAACCTCCCTGGGCACACTGTGGCAGGGGTCAACCACTCTCAAAATGAAAAAAATTATTCCTTATGTTTAGAAGGACCCTCCTGTGTTTCAGTGGGTGCCCATTGCCCTTGTCCTGTCACTGGGTACCACTGGTAAGTCTGGTTTTGTTCTCCGCACTTTCCCTTCAGGTATTTGTGTATCTTGGTAAGATCCTTCCATGTATCTTGGTAAGACACATATCTTACCAAAGTATAAACCCTTCATATTTCAGTATTTTTCTTGTACCACAGTGCTTCATGCTGGACATAGACTTTCAGAAGTGATTTCACAGGTACCAAATAGTGGGGAACAGCACTGTACCTCAAGCTGCTGCCCATAGTTTTACTAATGTGGCATGTGGTTAGCCTTCAGCAGCACGCTGTTGACTCATGTTAAGGACCGGAACGTCATACGATAATTTTTATATATTACCACTTAGACACCCCTAACATGGTGAGAACACCAAAATCTCCCCATTAGCCCATATACATCTACTGAGAAATCCCCTGGAGTTGCCGCAAAGAACTGAAGCACATATGCAAAATAAGTACCCATCATACATGCCGATGATTACCGAATATAATTCTTCCAGATTTTATCTTCTTTAGATTGGAGTGGATCACCTACAAAAATTACAATCATGACTCACAACAAATTCTAAAAATAAAGCCTGAAGACAGTAGTGCTTTGCAGCATCCTAGGACATATTAGAGATAAAAAAAAACCCCAAACCAACAACAAAACAAAACAAACAACCCACAAACAAACAAACCAAACAAACAACAAATTGGTTGTGGATTAACAGACTAACCACCAGTACCTTATTTCAGAAATATGTGATACTACGTGTGCTTCCATGTGATGTTTTCTCCTTCAGAATGAGATCTGGGCAGTAACAGTCCTCGAGTGATGTGTGGAGATTTAGTGAGGCATCTGCCTTGGTACCTAAAGAAGGAAGAAGCCAGCTCTGCTGAAGGTGCCTTTTAGGAAATCCTCTACAGGTAGAGTGCAGAATCAGGCCTGTAAATTTTGAAGCTGATGAAGGATATGCTTGCTGAACTTGCAGAAGCACAGAGACTGAAATTAAGCCTGCAAGGGAGATAGATGATTCCTGTGTGGTTATGCAGAAGGCGAAGGTGGCAAGACTTGCTGGTAAGAAGATGTAAAGAGAGGAACATCTGCAAATATCCCAAATATTTGTGTTCCAGAGCAGAGATCATCAAAATACTGATGTGCTTTCTGTGATGTATTTATTAATGTACTTTTTATGCAAACCTACTCCATAGCAGGAAGAATGAAGGTACAAGACAAAAATGGAGGCCAAGTCAGGATTCTGACAGGAAGGATGAACAGTGTGACAAAAAAGAAGACACTATTAAAACAAATATATGCTGATCAAATGTTTCCTATGCTATGTGAAAGTTTGAAGGAGTATGCAAATCAGGCAAGAAGACAAATTTTTTTTAAGGTATTCCAAATTATGTGTCATATTTTGTGTAAACATGAGCCCATAGATGTACACAAGACATTAGGACATTTCATCTCTCTGATCTTTTGCTACATTCCTTTTCTTCCAGCATGTGTTATAACCACTGATTCCCAGATTAATTTATTAATTTATTTAATTTATTTATTAATTTATTTAATTCTTACCAAGAAACCAAAGTGCATATTTCATCATACCAGTGACAATGTTAAGCAGTGGGTGACACTGTGTAACAGAAATAAGTAATAGATAAAAGAGAACAGCAGAAAATTCAACAACCTAGTCAAAATGTTTATCCACACTTTTAAGAATAAATTCTTTTCTGTAACTGCTAGCAAACACAATGATCAGCAAGAACAGGCCCCTGTGTCATGATAATTTTAATTGAAATTAATCTAATTACATTCATTTTAATTCTTATTTTATATACTTTTAATTGATTTTGCAGAAAATAAAAATACATGCATCTGTGTGTGTTTTTGCTTCACAGATTTAATACACTCCTTGTGCAGGTCACTTCAAATATGGCCAAAATTCAGAGCGTAAAAATGTCACGTTTGATTAGAACTACCAAGATAGTAGTGGTGAGGTACACTCTCTGAAGTCATTCAGACAAAATTGTATGCATTTTGTATTACTTAAAAAAAAGGCTATATACTGGGTTAGACTGGTATGAATCCAGGGAACTCCACTGGAGTTATTCTGGTATAAACCTGGAGAGATTGAAATCCAGGTCTGTTCCAATGCACGCCCTCCATTCTGTACTTTTCTGGAGTCTAGGTTCTCAAATAATATATACTGGAATAGATAAGAAAGTAACTTCAGCACCATCAGTACAGTTATTTGTGATATATAGCTACAGGAATGAAACCAGAATCCTGTACTCAGAATTACAAATAT
>NW_009952263.1:3904526-3935035 GCF_000747805.2 Chaetura pelagica | reverse complement strand
GCTGAGTCTCCTTTCTTGGGATGAAAACAGATGGTTGACGCACCAAGGCCAGATTTTAATCTCTGCTGCAATCATGTAAGTCTGAAGTTGTTTTGCTGAATTTTTTGAAGGGGCTTGTTTTCACAATAGAAAGTGATCAGTTGCTCAAGGTATTTCCAGTCCCTGGATTGTTTTTATTGGCATGCTGTCCCCTAGGGGATTCGGGTTAAAATAAAACAATTTAATAAAGCATGACTTTTTTCAACTTGGATAAATTCCCTGATTTAATCCACAAAACTGACTCCCAACCACTTGCACCAGCAAAACGTGAAGGGTGATATTCCATGACAAACACCAGAGCAACTGGAACAGGAATATTATTTAGTCAACAAATATTGAACTCTAGCCTCAGGAGGTTATCTATGCAGTGGTGTAAAGAACTCAGGCTAGGAAAGAGCAAGAACAAGTCAGAGGCTACTTCGATGAGTTAGAGGTTTCTAAAATGTAGTCACCTGATGCAATGAGATTTTATGGCCTTTGGAAGAGGGGGCAGGCCTCTCTTGAGGATTACAAAGATGTAGTGAGCCTACACAGGGAGAAAACGAGGAGAGCCAAAGCCCAACTAGAACTCAAGCTAGATACAGCTAGTAAAGACAAGAAAAAGTATAAATACATCAATAACAAAAAGAGGACTAGGGAAAATCTCCATCCTTTATTGGATGCAGGGAGAAACTTAGTGACAAAGGATGAGGAAAAGGCTGAGGTGCTTAATGCCTTCTTTGCCTCAGCCTTTACCAGTAGAACTATTGTTGCCTGGACATCCAGCCCCCTGAGCTGGAAGACAGGGAGAGGGGACAGAATGAAGGCTTCTCAGTCAAAGAGAAAATGGTCAGGGACCTAGTGCAACACTTAAACATATGCAAGTCTGTGGAGCTGGATGAGTTGCACCCAAGGGCACTGAAGGAGCTGGCGGATGTGCTCACCAAGGCTCTTTCCATTGTTTTCCAGAAGTCTTGGCAAACTGGGGATGTCTCAGTGGACTGAAGGGTGGCAAATGGGCCACCCATCTACGAGAAAGGCTGGAAGGAGGATGCAGGAAACTACAGACCTTCCCGTCTGACCTCAGTGCCAAGGAAGGTGATGTTGCAAATCATTTTGGGTGCCACTATGCACCATATACAGAATAACCAGGTGACCAGGCCCAGTCAGCACATGTTTATGAAGGCAGATCCTGCGTGATGAACATGATCTCCTTCTACAACAAGTCGATCTGCCTGGTGGATGAGGGAAAGGCTGTGGACGTTGTCTACTAATGATGTGAAAGGAGGAAAACTGCCCAGCCCCAGCTTATTTTGGTAACATAATTTCATGATCATAGCCAACACCTAGCCAGCCTAACTCAGCTCAACAAATAATCACATGAGGTATTTATATCCCCAGGATCTAATAAAGAAAAAAGTAACCACTAGAATACATGCTTAGATCTTAGTTCTCCATGATTGAAGCTGGGTTGTAAAATGATGAATCTACATGTGAAATATTAACAAAGTCAAATGAAAATACCATCAATAACATAGCAGAGATAACCATTTCAAGATTATCATAAGGTAGCAATATTTCAGTATAATCAGGAGCTAGAAACAACAGATTTTCTTTATACTATTTTCATTTGTGACAGAGACATAATGACTAACAAACTGACAGAGTTATACTTCCTATGTTGGGCCAACTGGCATTTCTTTTTTCTTGGCTTATAATTCAACTGTCTTGGAACTACGTGCTTACTGGTATTGCTTTCCCATAACTAGGATTGTATCAATCACATCCCAAGGGAATCCAGAAGGGAAGAAACAAAAAGAGCCAAAATATAAGCAGGATTTCTGTTTCTTCCACAATAACTTCATGTTTTAAGCAATAACTGAACTGACATACCCACTGGAATCTACTTCTCTTAAAAGTATCTATATACTTGGTTATATAGAAATGTACTTCCATTTTATGGTTTAGATAAGACTTTTAAACAATTCTGCTATTTTAAAATGTTTTAAAATTTTGTACTTCATACAAAAAGGCAGTTTTCTATATTTTAATTTAACTTTCTATTTTAATTTAAAAGATCCACTGTGATAGCTGTATTGATATATGGCTGATGTATTTCTTCACATGCATATTTAGTCCCATTCATCATATGCCTAAAATATCTGAATAAATTGTATATAAATGATAAGTAATACCATCTCCTTAAGCCTACAGTGAATGCAAAGATTTTTCTGATCACTATGTTAGAGAGCCTTGTCTCTGGAAATGCAAAATAACTTCTCAAGGAGACATGTATATTCCAAATCTGTGTTATGAGTTTGATGTCAAAGAATGTATGTTCTTGTAGCACTTAATTTTCTTTTTCTCAAATAATTCTCCATAGTTCTTCTGTACCAGCATAACAAAAACTCAGTTTACCTTTGTTAAATCACTTAAAGTCCAATTTTTTTAACATGGGATCATAGAATCATAGAATCTTAGGGGCTGGAAGGGACGGGTTAATCAGTCATTTTTCTCTGTGTCTTCTGATCTATCTTGATTAGGCAGTGGCATGTAGGTCATATTCAACTTCAGCACTTTTTAAACTATATAGCTATTTGATCTGAAAAATTTGTGAATCCACCTACATTTAAGCATTTTGCATATTACATTCAGTTATGTTTAAGTGCTGTTTTTTTAGCATAAATATCCCTACTGTAATAGTTGAATATTCTAAGCCCCACTGTACATTAAAAACCAGAGAAGATGATTTAAAACTCCCCTGAATATCACACTTTGTTGAACCCACCAGCAATTCAGTGTTCTAGCTACTTTTCCCCTTGGTTCCTCCAACAAATGCAGTAAACTGCAAGGGTATTACCATGACATAAAACAGTTGAGAGTAGCTGTAATTACTGTGGCTAAGAAAAAGATCCCCACAAAGCTTCTACAAACAGTATATAGAAGAGCAGATCTAATATAAACTTACTTATTAACAGCTGAATACATATATCTTTGTACCATTGTGCTGGAACTGTGTTAATCTTTTAAGTGGGACAAGCTACAAGATTACAAAGGTAACTTAGTTGAAGAGATTTCCATCAGTTTTGTAAACGTGCTGTTAAATGTCTCTTAGATACATAAAAGCTTTGTAAAACAACAAGGGTTTATATTGTACATATGCTATACTCAGTAGAGACAGACTGTGACTGGTAGCATACCCCATTAGTCACAAGAGATGTTTTCAAACTGTTTTTCTATATAATCAGTACATCCCTGACAGCTCATAATTTACCAAGCAGCCTTCTCTCTGGGCTTGCTTTCTGAGGTCTGAGTCATTTGTTGTGGGTGAAGTTTTGCACATGAAAGTACCTCCGATATCAGAAAAAATGTCTCCAACATGAAACCCACATATAAGTAATATGTACCATTCGTTTTAAAATACCCAGTTGTTATTTTTTTACTGGTGCACACTAGTCTGTGTTCTATAAACCAAATTCATACAAGGATACTCTCTTTCAGTTATACCAGCTATATGAAAATACCTTTCCTTGCCTATTCAATTTTGCACTGGTATGTGTGGATGAGGAATCAAATCCTTTCTGAGTATTGTTTCATGTCACATCCTTCTACCTTGCACACATTTGTGAGCTGAAACCTAAGAAAAAAACTTTGGAGACCACAGCAACTACTTTAACAAACTCCCTGTTTGTACATGTCCACAGTGCACAGTGCCTGCAACTCCATCCCGTGGCACAGTGGTGAGTATGGTCTGCAAACCCTTTCTCTTTCCATGGATCAGAACCTATACAAGACACCCACAGGACAGTGAGTTCTGACCTTCTCTCAGCACGTGAGCTGTCAAGGCCACATGGCAAGGAAACCGAGATGATACATGGAGCTGACATAAGATGGGTGTCAGCCAGGTAGAAAGTACAGTTCCATGTTGATTAAATTTTCCACAGCCACAACCACAACAAAGCACAATTCTCATGACGATGCCCAAGTGCACTCATGGTCCCTACTTTCTGAAAGGCAAAACGTAGGGTGAAATCCAGCTTCTGCTGAAGTCAGATGGAGCTTTGGCACTGACTTAACAGAATCAGCTTGTCACGCTAGGACATCTCTGATGAGGTTAGCAAGGAGCTTTAAGCTTCTGTCATCTCTCCAGACTTCATTCAGCAAGGAGTTAGACCCAGCCTCACGAAGGACTGCAGCTGCAGCACACAGCTGGCACTCAACACTGCAGTTTCTCACTCCATTCCACTGACAATCTAAAGAGACTAAATCAGTAAAACATTACACACCAATTAGACCAGTTTCTAAGGAATTTACTTGAAAAACGCATGATGCACTCAGCACTCAATCAAGCCACTGCCTTTTCTGCTCACAAAGTTCTCTTTTTCTGTTCTGCAGTGTTGCCTCATTCTGTGTTGCATTAGTAAAAGAAAAATATTCTGAGCAGTTTTCTAACCAGGAACCTGCCTTGCATCCTTTCACTTTAACTAATGCCAGCAGAACTCGTATTTCCCATTTGCAAGGTAATACGAAGTTTCCCGATAAATATTTTACCTTAAAAAATCACACAAATCTCCCACAAAATACTGTGGTTTAGCAGAGTCATGTTCCAGAATGGCAGGATTTCTCCTCCACACCAATTTTTTTCAGTTAACTGGCCTATACAATACAGTATTATTTTTTTTTAATACTGTAATTTCTGGTGTCTCCTGCAGATGAAGAATGTGAGAACACTGCTGGCTTTATGTTGCCTGAAACCATATCAAAATAAGTAACAATTATGTTGCACTCAGTAATTATACTGCACCATATACTTTTAAAGGCCTGTGCAAACATTGATTCAGGCTTCATGAATCTCAGTTTTTACAACTGAAATCAGGTCTGCTTAGAACTCTGAATGGAGACCTTCCTCCTGCCCCACAACAAGTCCCTGAAGTTCAGAAATGAATCATGTGGGTGATCCAATAGATGGTGCTAACCAGACAAAGAGGAAACAATTTCAGAATGTAAATTGTCAGATTAAAAAGGCTCTTATTTTCACAGAGTTATGCTGAGCCTGTTTCTGTCAATGCCATTAACAGAATTTTGAGACAGGAAGAGCCATGTTTTCATTTAGGAAACCTGTAACAAATATTAGCAAAATACAAACAATTTGTATTTAAATATGTGTAAAAGAACAACTCCCCAAAACATCAACATGGAGAAGAGCAAGGAAAGCAATTAACAGATTATTTTGGTTTTGAATCTACAGTTATTCATGTAACAATTCATGATGGCGCCACTTCCAGTGATGCAGTGTGCCCAGGTGGCCAAGAAGGCCAACAGCATCCTGACATGTATCAGAAATAGTGTGTCCAGTAGGACTAGGGAAGTGATTGTCCCCTTGTACTTGGCACTGGTGAGGCCGCACCTTGAGTACTGTGTGCAGTTCTGGGCCACTCACAAGAATGACATTGAGGTGCTGGAGTGTGTTCAGAGAAGGCAAATGAAGCTGGTGAAGGGTCCAGAGAAAAAGTCTTACAAGGAGCAGCTGAGAGAACTGGGGTTGTTTAGCCTGGAGAAAATTAGGCTGAAGGAAGACGTTATTGCTCTCTGCAACTACCTGAAAGGAGGTTGTAGTGAGGTGGGTATTGGTCACTTCTCCCAAGTAACAAGTGATGGAGAAAGAGGAAAAGGTCTCAGGTTGCACCAGGGGAGGTTTAGTTTGGATATTATGAGAAATGGGTTGTCAAGCACTGCAACAAATGGCCTCAGGTTGCACCAGAGGAGGTTTAGTTTGGATATTAGGAGAAATTACCTCACTGAAAGGGTTGTCAAGCACTGGAACAGGCTAGCCAGGTGGTGGAGTCACCACTCCTGGAGGTATTTAAAAGAGGTGTAGATGTGATGCTTAGGGACATGGATTAGTGGTGGAGCTGACAGTGCTGGGTTAATGGTTGCAGCTGTTGATCCTAAAGGTCTTTGCCAACCTAAATAACTGTATGAATCTTGAGCACCATTGACAAGCTGCAGATATGCTGATACCAGCACCACCAGGTGGCCTCTTTCATGTGAGGTACAAAACCAACATCTGAACCACTTATTGAGTTTCCTCAACATTCTGGATAGTAGTATTGATGGAAATAGTAATTAGTAAGATTTGTTTTCCACCTGAGTTCTACAATTCAAAATTATGCAGACACAGGTTGGGAAAAAATGCAGTGCTGTTTCTAAAAACCCAACCCAAAGAAACAACCCAGTGGGTTTAAAATAAATATATTTTTTAAGTTACCACAGGAAAATTCAGATTTTGTCTTAATTAGCTATTTGGACTGCTGGTAATTAATCTCTCCAATTACTTGTGTTTACTGCATAGAGCAACCTGTGCCAGTCTCCATACACCTGATGTCATACACTTTGAACAAAAATGAAATGGTTCATAGAGTTGCCAGTTAAGCTACTGTCATTTGGTCTCCAAGCTGATACTGCATTGAGATTAATGAGATATTTCTGACCTCTCAGAGATGCAACTGCAAGCTTGCAGAGGGGTGAAGGTGTTTCATTACAATGCTTGGTATCTGGTTTCTGTTTGTGCCTCCAGATGACTCCATACAGTTCTAGAACTGCCCAGATTTTAAACTGATGAGGGTCACATACAAACTAGAAAAGAAGAGGATGGAGTTTCAAAGTTTTTCTTTGTAATTGTACAATCAGGTTCTCAGTTATTCTAAGGGGTTTTAATGTGAATGAAACTGAAATCCTTACAGCTGATTTTTGCTTTAATGAAAACCTAAATTCTGGAGCACAGATGGCAGTTAGAAAAAAAAAGGAAAAAAAGAAACAGCATGACAACCTACTGTAAGGCAACTCACTCCAGTCCTTGGATACAGAAATTTTAAAGTGTTTTCTAATGCTGCTAACAATTCTGTTGTACCAGGAAATATGAAACTAATAAAAAGCTCTATGTGAAATTAATACTTTTCAAACTCTCCCTTAGAATGGAGGTATCTATGCAATTCGTTATGTTTGCTGGGGTATAATGTATGACTCATTTAATTCCATTCATATAGCTTTATATTGTCATATATTTTATTTAATTTCAAACAAAGCTGAGTTAAAAAACCAGGCACATTATTTTGCCTCTTTTGAAAAACTGAAATAAGATGTGTGAAATTCTGCCATTCTTACTCACATTCAAACTTTCAGAATCCAGTTTTTACTTTGCTTCAAAAGCCAGACTTGTCCAAATCACTTGCAATCACAAAGTTTTCCAGACGCACAGGTTGGAAAAGCAAAGTGCTTTTAACAGCTGCATCCCAAGTTCAGAATGTAGGTCTCTGCATGCTTTGTTAGCCCTGAGGAGGGAAGCAGGGACTTCAACATTTTGGCTATGTCTTCCACTGTTTGCCTTTTACTGTCGCGGCGGCTGCTGCTGCCGCTAAGGATGACATCTGATGTTGACGTTGGACTTTGGGGAGATGGAACAGACTTTCAATATCTGCATTTAGTCACCGGGAGAAAAAAACTTGACAAGAGCCATCACAGAAGGAGATAATCTCCTTCTCCTCAACCTTCCATCACCCCCTCTTGCAAACACTGGAAAGCTTCAGAGGAAGGCAGGCTAACGAGTCACCCTCGAGCCCCACTTTTAATTAACTTACGCTCTACCTTAGTGGAGTCTCTCTGCAAGTAAAACTGATAATGTAAATAAATAATCTCTATTTTAGAAAAAAGTCATATTTATTGGAGTAATTCTAAATATTGCAAGCAACCACACACTGACATTTTTCATTCTTCCTGACGGAAAGCTGCCTAGATGAAAGCAATAAAATATTATCAGAGATAGTGGTGGCCCTGTAACCCACTTAAGTTTTAACATGTTAAAGAGATAACTGCCACGTTATTATCTTCACTGTCCTAAACTTATTATGTGAAAACGCAGGTGTTCCTGAGGCATATAAGTTTTCAGAGAGCTTGATGTTGCAATCCTTTTGTCTTTTATACAGAATTTACCTACATGAGTTAACTACTTACAATGGATCAAGTTATTTGTATCTATAAGTGTTGTTCAAGATAGGAGCTGCAAGAATCTGATCAAGCTTTAATTTTTTTAATCATTAAAGTTAATTTAAAATAGAAAAAGCAACCACTGAAAAATGGTTTAATTTGCTCATGTTAACTCTTGTTCAAATATTTTCAGTGTTACTATGATACAAAGCCTGAGTTGCAAGGCTTCATAATATTTTTCTAAAATATAAACTATTAAACATTCCAGCAACATAACAAGGCTCATTCTAATAGGAATGAGCTAAGTTAGGCACATGAAGGAGTAGGAAAAAGGAGATTTTGCAGCAGTGTGGTAAGCATATGCTCCATCCACTCCAAAAAGTCATTGTGCAAACTATTTGGTGGGGCGGGCTGCTGGATTTGGTGTTGATGGCTGCAGGGGATTTATTGTCTTTCAAATTTATGTCAGCTGCAGCAAAACAAAGAAGTATGTCAGTATTTTAAATTACCCATATTTTGCCATTCTCAAAATGTAATTCAGCACTAGTCAAAGCGTAAAGTCCCCTGAGATTTTTTCATACCTCTCAATTAATCTATGCCTCTTCAGCACTCACACAAGTATGTCCAGCCAGGACAGGTACACAGCTCTGCAGCACAACATTCCCTCTGAAAATTCAATTTAATTTTTTTTTTTTTCCAGAGGGAACTCACTAGTTTTCTTTTGAGAGAGAATAGGAATGAAAGGGGAATCCCAGAAATTTCCCTCTCATTAGCTCTGTGCTTGAAGTTCTATTAACACTTTCACTTTCTCACTCCTACTCTCACTATCTGAATCTGGGTCATAACAGCATGCCTACCCTTCAGTACCCTGAGTGGGTGGTTGTTTTGGCTGGCGCTAAGGCATACTTGCTTTGTGACACAGAGTGCCCTTATGGTGACACATACCTGTCCTTTTCAGTTGCTTTTTATACTCTTTTTTTTTTTTTTTTTTTTTTATCAACTCGTTTATTATAAAAGACAGACTAGAGAACGGAATTTGTGCTATTCAGTATTCATATTATTTTAACAATATGTGTGAAAGGAAACTATGCATAATATTTTTGTCTTTTCACAACACTGGGTTATCCCATAAGGATTTTTTTTTCTCTTCTTTTTTTTTCCTTTTCAAATATATTTTCCTTACTAAAATACTATAAGAAGTGCCCTACCAACAAATACTACAATACATGCCTGAAGTCTTCAGTTGGGCTTCCAGTACTAGTGTCTGCAAATCCCAAATGAAGAATTTGAAGATCTAGAATTAAATTCTAGTAAGAAATATATTCTGTTAGTGCTAGGCTGCCTGTCTAAAGAAAGTGTCAGACCTATAAGAACTCCTGTATGAAAAGAAAACAGGGACTAAATTAATAGGTGGAAGATAATGGATCTTCAAATTTCCCTGCTAGCAGAACAAAATCAAGAGTCTGGTGCAGGAAAGATTTGTGTGATGTGGAGCAGAATGGGAATGACACCTGTAGATTTAAGACTTTCCAAACAAGGAAAGTCTCTTATTGGCTCTTTGTGTATCCAGTCACACTCTTTGAGGGGTGAGAAGAGTCTGTGAGCAAATAAAACTGGACTTTTAGAAAAGGGTTAGAACAATGAGATGCTATTTTTCCAAACTAAAACATCTACCTTTCTGAGTATGATTCCAATGAAGAAAAACAAGAGAGATTTTTCTATATGGTTCTGTTCTACTTTCCCAGTTATTGGGATACGGTCATTACCTAACTTAAATCTTCTTCTGCTATTCTAAAGTGTCTCTAAAACCAGTAACAATAACCTGTTCAAAGTAGTTCACACCTGTTTTTTTTTTAGCTAGAATACCAAGTAGAGACAAATTATTGCTTGTGTAGTTATTATATATGATAGGAAAACATAACCCTAAAATTATATAAATATATGTATACCGTTTGCTTTTACTAGTATCATCACAAAGCAAATGCAACATTTGCAACATCAGTAATTAGCACCAGGGCTGTTCTTTCTAAATTGCAAGTGAGTATCTCTATGGCATCCTTTTTCTTTGCATCCAATTAAGGCTAATGCATACTGCCCTACAAGAATTTGCAAGCTGTACCGAGAAATAATGCAGTGTTAGTTTTGTAATTTAGTGCACAGGGCACATTTGTGCTAAAGCTCTGTAAACTGGGCCCGTGGTCAAAAGGAGCAATTAGCACTTTGTTAGTATGCAATGATGTACTAATCTACACAGTCCCCAAAAGCAATTGTTTATTCCTTTTGCCCTCATGTACAATTTTTCTACACTATGCACCACTCTGCTCCTAAAATAGCCCACCACTGCACAGTTGATGTGTATCAGGTTTCCTGTGATTAGAACTTATGTATCAGTTGTAATTTATTTATTGGGAAAAACCCAACATGTTGTACCATTAATCCTCTTTTTTTTTTTTTGTCTGTGTTGAGATAGCTGCATAGTTCTCTGAAAGTGCTAAACAACTGTAACTGTTCTGCTAGTAAAAGGGGGTCAAATTTAGGTGACAGACTCTTTCCACCTGAACCTCTTCTAAAGGCTGCTCCTAACTAAAAATAGACTGTAGGAAGCCATGATCTTCAGGAAAATAAGCCTAGTGCTCTAAGTGGTCGAGTGGTAAAAATCACAGAAGCTACCAATAACACTGTCAAAACCAGTGGACTAAAACCTACTATTCAGTGAGTATTCCACATCCCCCTCTTGTGGTTGATATGTAAAGGATATGAATATATCACAGGTATCAGCTAAATTATATTTTAATATAGAAGAGCTTTGTGATAGTCACCAGAGATGGTTCACACTGAGGCCTGCAAAAATAAAGGATGGAAATGAGGCAGCATATTGCCAACCATCTGAGAGTGACTAGTGCTTGTTGTTAAAGGCCTGGCTTCAAAGGCTATTTTCCAAAAAGCAGGCTCATTATAAGATATCTCAGCTGGAGCATCCACCAGCCAAAACACCTTCAGCCACCAACCAACCATTTTGGAAAATCTTGGCATTGCAATATGTACCTACTCATTAAGGTGGTACACGCTGAGCTTCCTCTCCTCCCTGTATCAGTTCCCAGATGCACGCTAAGAATACAGTTTCATATGTACCCAGCAAAACATACAAAGCTGTTAGCATCTACCACAGGGATCTAGTTTCCAAAAGAAGTATGAAAAACTAGGATATTAGCTCCCTTAGAAGAAAGGTAAGGTATATTAAGAAGGCATAGCAACTCCATAATAGCAGAATGCTACACAATTAGAATAATTTGAACATCACTATCTAGCTAGGTCTTGTGGAAGTTCAACCCTCAAGTTAAAGGAGAAAATAAAATAGAAAGCTCTATGAACCAACAGTCCCAGTCAGTAACTTCAACAGAATGATCCTTCATGGGCACCTCTAAATGAAAATATATCCTTCATAGTCACTGCCCACGCACCTCTCTGATCTTATGCAAAACAGCTCTTTGGCTTTTCAGACTAGGAGAACAGGAGATACATTATGGGCTTTGATGGAAGGAAAGGAGTAACAATGAAAAGGAGGTTCATGTAGTTTTAAGAAGCTGACAGAGGTTTCTCCTTTCCTTCCTATTACAACTGCCATTGGTAAGAATTCAGTTCAAAGATCTTTTGGCTTCCATTTCTCCTTTTTTTTCTTCTTTATCTTTGTTTCCAGTGGAAGAAATGAAGAAAAGAATACTATGAGTAAGGAAATGATAAATCAAAAATCTCACCGCAAAGAAAAAAAAAATAAATTCATATTTTGGGAGGTAAAGAGCAAAAAATTAGCATTTTTGTGAGAAAATGCTAATAATTCCCTCTCCCTCCACCCCTTTGAGCAGTCTGTCCTCTCAATAAATATTAAATTCACTCAGTAAAGATACAGTCAACCATTCCATTGCTTCTGACAAGAAACCTTCGCCTCCACAGAACTGGTCTCATGATATTCCTGATGAACTTGTCAATACCCACCAAGCAGCCCCAGTCATCTTTAGAATGGGAAGGCTTCAGGACAGTAACAGACCTGAAAGTGTTCTTGTTTCTTTGTATTTGAAGGACAATACTGAATACAAGAGCAAGGCCTGTGAGAATGACAATTTTCTCTTACTTAAGGGACCTAAATATTAGCTACTAAGTACCTGCCATTTTGGTATCAAAAGCAAAAGTAATTTGAAAAAGTATTATAAATATCATTATAATCACTACTTGCAGCACCATATAAACTAACTTACTCCTTCTGTTCTTCTCTCCCTTCAAAAATTAGGAATCCCTCAGGGAGATGAAAGAGAGATTAGAGATGGTGATTAAGGAGATGAAGTCTCTCGTGACTTGGGATGAGATTATCTAGATCAGCTGTTAATGTATACTATAATATCATATAATTTATTAATCGGTCTGTTACACAGCAATATGGAACTAGCAAGGTCATCTCAACTACTTGTCCTCCTCATTCACTTCCTTGTGCAAGCAGAAGTACCTGATTCATTTTATTTCCTCCATCTGTCTTTCTGTTTTCCCAGTTCATCTCTCCAGGACACCACCTTTTGCAAAGAACGCTTCAAATTTGCTCTGGAAAGAAAATATAGCTGCTTGGATGTTATCCAATGTGGCTACGCACAGAAAAGATTTCAGAGGTTCTTTACTTGGCTTGCATTTAAGCTGCAGAAAGTTTAATGCAGCTGTCTGAAATATTTGTAGCAGTACAAATTAGTTTTCAGTTAGTTCATTTAGCTTTCATTGTCAATGAGTTCTGTAACAGAGCAGTGGTAGGTGAGGAGTAGATAATATGTTAACAAGAAGGCTGTTCCTGTCTCTACTTATTGTCAGCACCTGCCATTTGGGATTCTCTCCAAAATTTGTGTTCTGTTTGTGACAATACTGAAAAACTGAAGAGAGTTACTGAGAATGCTTGTCTGCATTTACATTTCTGGACTTAGCAAACTAATAAAGGAAAAGAAATGAGCAAACAGAACTGTAAGTTTTCAGATATGTAATCCACAGCACACAGAAATAAGATCCTGCCAAAGGCTTAACATTTGAACAGATTGTTTAATATGAATGCAGGAAAATTTAAACTGATTATGTTCCAAAAATATTTTTTTTTAATATGACTTTGCTGACAATTGTGAATTGCTCACCTTCTTAAATGTGAGGGCTCTTTAGAATAAAATAACATATTTTAATATATGTTGCTAGCATGCTGTTATAAACATTGGAAATTATTAACACTGGAAGAGTATTAAAAATTTATACAGTTTTACCATCTGTGCTGTTTGTTTATTTTTCACATTTCATTCAACTTGGACAGTGAAAATAGATTAATTTGTTTTTCTCTTTCACTCTTCTGTGATAGCATAATGTTTCAGTGTTTCTGCTACAAACATTGCAAGGGTATACTTTTCTCCAAACTGCTGTATCTAAAAATGCTGTTTTCATATAATTAGAAAAACATATGCATACACATAAACCCATACATAAATAACTTGAGTTTATTAAAATGACTATATGATTATTGCAGGTTTTTATGTTGATTATTTTTTCCCAGCATACCATAGACATAGCTGGGCTTATATAGCTAGTGTGTATCTATCTCTTGTACTTGATAAAATTCTTTTGCAAAAAGAGATTGTTAGCTAACCAAGACAAGGTGCACTTGTCTTTGGTAATGCACTCTGTTATTTTTATGTAATGAATGGAAGACAAGCATTAATAGTTTTTATAGGCTCACCTTAATTTACAATGTCTTACCCATGTGACTGTGGCAATTTAAAACCACCAGCATGTTCAGGTTCAAAGTCACTGAAGATGGAATCAAGTCTAGATTTACCACAGAAAAGAGTGGCTCCAGCTCTGCTGTCCTGTTCCAATTTTGCTACTTAGTTGTAACATCTCAGGGACATTCTTCTTCCATTTTATAACAAAGAGAGTCTGAAACAACTAAATCCTGAGGTGACGTTCCCCCTTACAAAGAGAGGTCACATCCCAAGTCCGTTCAATCCCTCAGAATCTGACAGAGGAGCAGTGCCCTTTTGAATCACTTAAATTACAACATAAAAACTAAAGATAAATACAGATACCTTATTTGTTCCACATTCACAGGTAAATTGACTAGAGATAAGTATCAGTTTTAAGTTGGAGTAGATTCCACACCTTCCTCACTAAATATTTTCTGAATCATCCCACAAACATCCTACGTTTATTTATTCCAAATTCAGATTTGTTGGCAAAGATCTATGCCTGAGATCTTTGTGTTTTCTCAAAGTGAAAAAAAATAAAAACCCAACAAATTTCATTTAATGCAAAACTTTACTCAATATTGTTAGCTTTCTCTGCTTACCTTCTGGTTACACTTCTCCTAGACAGTTTCCAGCAACCATTCCACTGTAATCTGCTCATTAGCTGCAGTGTTCTGAATTTCAAGTAAACTTTTTAAGTCTACAGTGAAAGAGGCAGATAAAAGGAGGAAAGTTAAAGTTCTCTTCTAAATCAATCATACTTGGCAATTTGCTGTGTAGACTGCACAAGTGACCACAGCAAAACCTCCCACCCTCCCAATACTACCACAGTGAATCAGGGTAACAAGAAATACTTAAAGAAAAAAACCCCCCACCAACAAAAAACTAAAAAGAAAAAAAAAAAGGAATAAAAAGTATGACTTAGAATAAATATTTAAAAAGCTTTACAAACAACAATTTTATGAATGTGATATAGAACTTAAGGATAGGTATAAACAAACAGAGTTTGTCTAACAAATGAACTTCACCAAATAGATTTATTTTATCCTTTCATTTGCCCTTGAATTTTGACAAGAATTCCCTGGCATGCCAATTGCTTAGGATTTGAAAGTTCTGACACACAACATTCATGGTAGTCAGCTTCACTAATAGTTCTCCACTCGTTTTTCAAGAAAAAAAGAAAATCACACATTTTGGAGACATAATTTCCTTATTCGTTTTCTCAGGGGTAATTACAATGTTAAGTCTTTTATTTCTTACCTTTGATGATTCTGAAATAGATTGTGAATGTGATATTGCAAATTGGCAGAAAGAAGTTATTTAATGTGAATTTTTGAATCAGCCTCTCTCAAAGAGTCTAATCAAACCTGTCACTCTTATGAAGACTGACGTGGCCAACAAGTGTGCTGCTGAACTGCAACCTGCCAGACTTAGATATTCCTGCCACAAACACATTTGAAAACCTGGATTTTTTTTTATTGATCCCAACTTGGTTTTGCTATACAATGACTTCTGTAGCTGCACTATAACGATATTTCTGTCAGAAAGGTTATACTGCATTTGTTGATCATACCTGTCCTGGTTTGAGCCAGGATGAAGCCAATTTTCCTCTGCAAAAATCTTCCAATTTACAAAATGTTGACATCACAATAATGGGGTTATTTGAACACTTACTATTGAACAGTGAGGAAACAAATGTATTTGCTGATATCAAGGAAGACTTTATACATGCTCAGAAACCAGAAAGTGCAGAAGTAATTTATCTCTCCTTCCACAAGCCTTTGGGAAGTGCTTTTCGTTCTTAGCTCAAAAGAACCTTAGGCTTATAAATAAAGGGCAAATACTCCTTTAGAAATTGATATTCAGAACTACTACTGTGAAAATTCATGCTACAAAATTAGTGATTTTTGTTTTCTTCTCCATAGGGATGGCTTGCAAATTCTCCTGTTTTCTCTTTCCTCTCTATGGATGTTGCACTTTTCCTGCTGCATTCAGCAGCTTAGCTTACACTTAGATCACAGCTGGTCATTTTAGGGCTCTGGGAAGATTCTGAATCCTCCATCTAAAATGAAAGTTGGATTTTTAAAATAAATATAAGAACTATGCAAGCAGGTGTCATTGAGTTGGGGGGTTTTGAACAGTTAACTTGCTTCACCCCCAGTAGAAAACCAAGACTGGAATTCAGGAAATTTTCCTCTGGCAACATGCTGTAGGGAGTTTTTCCTGAATATGGATGTCAGGACTGGATCTTTACAATACAATCCTTCACCAAAGCTGAATGGTATCAGACCTGTTTCAAGGGCTTGTTTGCTACATTTTTTTTCCTGAATGTAAGTAAACAAGAACAAAGGAGGCTCTATAGTAGCAGAATAAACATGTTCAAAAAGAACAGTAGCTCAGCAAGTGTCTGTGGGTATGAGAGCTATAATAATAATAAAAAACTAAATGTTTTCAAATCAATCCAGTCAAGTGCCTATTAAAAAAAACCAAAAAACAGAAAAAAGAAAAAGCTCTCTCTTTCCTCAGCTGTGGTGGTGCAGCACCTGCCATTAGCTGTGGTGGTTCCTATTTTCATATTGTCTGACAGTAGCAGTTGGACTGAGCCAGAGCCAGTGAGGCCGAGAGGCAGACTCCCTGCCTCCACAAAGCTGAATTTAATAAGATGAGAACAGTATGCCAAGATGGTGAACTCCCTCCCTAGCACTTATCATGACACTAGTCACTCAGCAGGGCCCTTATTGCAGCAGTAATCTGGGTGAGCCTGGCAGAGCGTCCTGCTTACAAGTTCAATATAATAGAACAGCAGGGCACTGGAGGCCTGGCAGAAAAGCTTAGCAAAGTTAAAGCCTATTACGCTATGCTTGAAAAAAATGGCTCTCAAAATATTATATGCCGAGCAAAAACCTGGACATGCCAAGTGCGGTGACATACTAAGCCTCTTCCATAATGGTGCACTCATTAGTCTATAGACACAAGCAACATGGATTTAAAAGTCCATAACTTGAATGGAAATGGATATGCAAATTTACCCTTTTCTTCTGCTTGGCTTGAATTTAATAGGCAACACTACAGCACAATATATAGATAGTGAAAACAAAACTTGAGTCTGCTCTAAGCTGCATTAAGTTGTGGAAGTCAGAAAATCCCCGCTCTGTATTTTATTTCCCTTATCTTTTAATAAATAACAAAAAACAGTTGGAAGTAATAACCCATCGCACCGGTATACATTGGTACGTGAACATGAAATCTCAATCCTGACAAGACGTGTGGCAGGGAAGCTGTGTAAGACACATCCTTAATATCACAACATACAATACATGCCCACCAGCAGAATAAAGATTTTGTTGTGAGCTGTCCAGAATAATAAATTAGACTCTTTTACATTGGATTATTACCTTTTTGATTGAACATTTTAGAGTCTATCTTACTCCTGTCTCTATTTTTAGCTTCAGTGGTGTTTTACAGCATGGACTTGAAATACATCGAGAATGTGCTGATCCAACCTTGAAACCCAGTCCCTAGTTTGAATGGCATTTTGGAAAGAGAATTTCACTTGTTAGGAATTCCCAGAAAAGTCTTTCCATCTGGTCAAAAGACCATAACGATAAACTTCTCTGAAATTAATTCTAAAACAATAAAATGGCTAAACAGAGATGGAAAAAGAAGAGGTAGGCATGTGCTCCTCTGCATGTACATCACTTGTGATAGGAAGATCAATGTGTCACCCGGCCACTTTGTAAAGTCAAGCAGGCTTTCTTTTGCCTAAACACAAGACCTTAAAGCCATCTGAAATGCTCCATGTAGCCTGTATCCATCATTCCAGGACAGCTAAGTTCTCCTGTGGTTTCTGTACCATGTATGTCCCACATAGAGTAGAACTGAATATCCTTCCAGCTAGAAGGAACCTCAAGAAGTCTCCAGTCCAACAGCAAGCTCAAAGGAGGGTCAACATTGCATTCAGCAGAGTATGCTCTGGTCTTTGTCCAGTTCAGTCTTCAAAACCTCCAGGGATGGAGTTTCCATCATTTCTTTGGGTTCCTGTTTCAGTGCTTAATTATCATCACATTGGAACAGTTTTTTCCTTATTTCCAGCTATAGCCTTCCCTGTTGCAGTTTACAGCTCTTGTTCTCCCATTGCGTTTCTGAGTAAAGAAACTGGCTCTGTCTTCCTAGTAACCTCCTCCTAGGTATCAGAAAGCTGCTACTAGGTGTCCCACACCTTTCCTAACAACCTTGCTCTCTAAAGAAGCACAGCTCCTTCAGGGTCTCCTGACAGGGCATGTCCTCTAGCCTCCTGACGATTCTCGGTAGCTTTCTCCTAGGCTTGCCCAAGATTACCAGCAACTTCCTTATAATGGGGAGACCAAAAAAGAAGGCAGTATTCCAGATGCAGTCTCACAAGTGTCAAATAGAGGGGAATAAACACTCATTGGTATAGTGGCTACACTCTGGGTGATACCACCTAGTATGTGCTAGTCTTCTGCCCGATCTACTGGCTACACTCCTGTTGATACCTCCAGTATGCTTAGTCCACTGCCCACCAGGACCCCCTGGTCCTTTCAGCAGAATCTTCCAATACTGTAATTTATTATTTCACAATTTGACTTTATTTTAGTTTACATTGAGTAGAGCAACAACCTGAGGCAAATCCATAAAAAACAGGGTTGGTGATTGGTGACTTCCTTGAGTTGCTTAAAGAAGACTTAATAAATTTTCTAATATTGACCACATGATTTATAACATTCCCACTGTAATATTGGTCTTAACAGCTCTTGCTCTGATCATGACCCACAGGCCCTCACCTTACCTTCTGTTCCACAAAAGAGCTCCATACACCTAGGCTGCTCCCTCACATAGATAGCAGCCCCCTTCCTTGTCTTCACTGCCTGTCATTCCTAAAGGGCCTGTATCCTGCCACATCTCAGCTATTCTCATGATGTCTTCATTCTGTGCCCATGGAGTTCTAGCTTCTCCTGTTTTCTTTTCAAACTGTGTGCATTTGTGCACAAACACTTGAGGCAAATGTTCTTTTAACTTGTCTTATCTTTCCTGAGGGCTCTCTTGCTCCCGTCACCCTGTCCCATGTATTTATTGCCCTGATTTCTCTTCCCTCACTTATCTGCAAGCTGTCATCACCATCCTCTAATGTACCTGGTTTAAAGCCTGTTGGCAAAGATCATATGTGTGGATATCTTGGATACTCTAGGGCACCTCAAATGCAGAGTACTTGCATTTAGACAGTTGAATCCTGCCTTTAGTGTCTGAGTCCAAGACTTACAACTGCTTCTGTCTAGTCATGTCTATTTCTCATGCTGTCCTTCCAGACTGTACCATCTTATGTCTTGTTCAAACAGAAGAATAGACCATTATATTTCTAGGTGTTTTTTATAAAAGCACAGAAAGAGTATTTTAGATGAAGATTTTAGGATTTTTTTTGAGGAAAAGTCTTCCTGTGTGAGAGAAATTAGCTTCTTTCAAACATCATGCCACAGAATCTAGCTAGGAAGTGCTCAAGTTACAGCACAAATGTAGCAAAACCAGCTAAAACATTCCTGATGTAGCACAAAGGTCAACATTATTTGACAGATGTGATAATACAGCAAGTAGTGATATTTTAGGCATCATGCAATGCTTAGTCTGGGTGCCTGATGGCCCTGCCCTGCCTCCACCCACACAAGTGGGCCTAGGAGCTCTACTTAAGCTCAGCCCTGTGCATTTATTTACTTCTTAAGCTACTCTGGTGAAGTACTGTTTACCACTTCAGCAATGCCCCTGTCTAGTTGACCCTCGCCCTTGTGGACTGAGTTCTCTTCTTGACCTGGAGTCTGCATGGCAATTGCTGGACCTGACTCTGACATGCAGATAGACTTCCTGGCTTGACCTCAGGCCTGCTTTATCACTATGCATTTGCATGGTGATTTCAACTCTTGGTTGGATCTGGCTACTATCTCTGAGCCTGTCCTGTTCAGGTACTGCGAGGTGGCCCCTGTATGATGAGACACCTGCCCTGCTGACCACGTTATTGCTTTTGTCTCTGTGTTCCTTAGAGACCTTAGGGCCCTTTCTGCCCTCTGATGAAAACTGTAAAAATGGCTTATGCATGGTACTGAGAACTAAGCATGTAGTTAAAGCACTACTGTGAATACAGCAGAGGCAGCACTTTGAATTTTACTGCAATAGAGAAGCTTTAAAAAACATCACCTTTTGCTCTTTCAAGTTTTTCCTTGCTGTTCTAGACTGCTAAGAATTATATGTACTGATCTCTATTACCCTTGAAAGCCTCTACTTAAGTGCTAATTTTCTTGTCTCTTTCTGCAGTGCTTTGTTCTAGCCTGCCATGTTGTTGTGGTGAGTGATAGTCCCCTAATTGAGGAGCTGTAATTTAGTATTGGCACTTGATGGCTTCCCACATGGAAAGGGACACCTTTTGTGGAAAATATTAGTAAATCACTTAACCTGACAAAGAAACTTTGGGTAGTAAATTACAAGCGACCATCACTCCTCAGTTTTGTGGCACTTCTGTGCTGCCAACAGAACTGAAAGAAGTTTTGATTTGCTCTGCATCCTGTCTCCCCAGTGAGCACAATTGGGAGCTGAGAACATGCATGCTGTCTGACCACCCCTGAACACTAAAGACCAAACATAGTGCATACATCTTCCATAACTGCAGTTCATCGGAAAGGACTCCAGGTTAGCATAAGATAAAAAGAACGAACAAACAGCGAGCTTATGAAACCAACAACCATAATTCTGCTTAACAGTGTGTTTTGGGATAACCATTAAATTAAGTTCTTTGGAAGTGCTGGACTTGGGATTTACTTTTAGATATTTTTTTCCCATTGACATTTTAAAATAGACATACTTCTGTTCCTCACCAGTAAGTGAGCTTAGACTACTATGCTCTTCTGCATGTGTAAAATCCATGGGAAGTTTTTATTGATTGATAATCCGCATAATCAGAAAAATCCCTGGCTAGGATTCAATGCCTTCATGCAAATAAACATAAAAGCCTTAGAGAACAGAAGTGTCTCAGAATACTTTTCATGGCCTGTGAGCATAACTTGCATGAACCTGAGCAGCTAAGCCTTTAATTTCAACAGAATCTCAGTGAAAAGGCATTGTGATAAGCCCTTGTTTTGCTCTGTGGTAAAGTCCCTGATTTTAGAAAACAAAAGTACCACTGATGTTCTCCTGTGCATATCCAAAACCCTGAGCAGATGAACAGAATCAGAGCATTGCCAAATCTTACCAAGGAAGAGCTTGCTGATGTTTTAAGTCTCACTTTGGGTGATTGCTTTTAATTTTATCACCTGTCATCTAGTAGTGAAATGTTCCCTGGCAAATGGTGTGTTCAGGATAGAGCAATATTAAAAATTCTTGGTAGATTTCAGGTATCTTGTCAATATTAGGTTGGTATTCAACCATTTCACTGTCTTATGAAGGATACATAGAGCAGTAGTATCTTCCAGTTATTTTGTCACTGAAGCCAAAATTAGCAACAGTAGCTTATTTTCAAATAGGCATTTAATGAGACATCAGGAGAACTGCAGAAACCATTAGCAATGCCATTTTATGGAAAACAAAATAAATTCATTTGGATATTCTAACTGATGAGACCAGTGTACTTGTTGCAGAGAAAGGAATGAGTGAAAGGAACCCTGTAATAGAAAGCACAATGTAGGTAGTGTTACATAAAGCTGAGTGTGTCTCTTGGCTTTTGCTACAGCAGCTGTTACTCAAAACCATATGGGAATTTCTGAAGACAAATTTTGTTCTGAACTTTCTCATCTGACTTACGAGAGACAAATACATAGTAATGAGTACCTATACTTATGATGAAATTCCAAGAAAAAGGTGTTTCAACATTCTGAAAGCAAAATCTTAATCCTTTGCATTGTGGTAATTCCTTAACATAGAGAAACAACTCAAATAAATGTTTTATTTTGCAGGACTAGATGGCTAACACCTCACAGGCTAAAAAGCCAGCTGCCACTTTGTTTGTTGGTGTTTGGCTTTAAGTTACTGCCTGTACTGGGAGCTAAAGAATAAACTTTTAATTTCTGTAATTTATTATTTCACAATTTGACTTTATTTAAGTTTACAGTGAGTAGAGCAACAACCTGAGGCAAATCCTTCCTCTTTTGTCTAAGTAGAGATTTTCCTACATGTACTTATCCAATGTTTTTGATGTGAAAGATGGGCAGTTATTTTCAAAAGATCCAGTTCTCCGTGAGTTTCAAAGATCAATGTTGGACAAGTAGCTGACTTACTTTTGGTGATGGTTTCCGCTTTTCTCTTATTGATAGCTATTTCCAGCAACTATTCCAGTTATGTATAGAATGCATTATAACTGATCTTCCCTGTTCCATCAGATTTGTCAAATGACATAAAAGGTCAAGATTTGTTCTCAGTGATTGGCATTGCAACGTGTTCAAACATTCTATGATACAGCCTCTGCCAACATCACACTTGAAGAAATCTCAAAATTATTTTCTTGTTCAAGAGAAACACATAATATTCTGTTTGAACAGATTTTTGATGTATTATGCAATGGACAGACTGGATGTATTGCATACTAAGCCAAAAATTCCAACTGACTCAAAAACCTTTTTGTGTCAGACCTTGGCATTGGAGGTTTAAAGCATCATTGTTTTCTGTACTCAGAGCTAGTTTGGATATGGGGGACTAATTAATCCTGACTTAACAAAGAATTTAAGTGCTTTTTGCTTGGCCTGTGTAAAAATCAGCTTATTGGTTTATTTCATGATTAAAAGGTATGCAAAAAAAACTTAATATATATTGGACTGTCCCATAATAACTGCAGAATTGCTTGCACAAAAAAAAAAAAATGTATGCTAGAATACTAATGTATAATATACTTGTAGGCCACTAATAGCAAAAACAGGATATTCAAAGTCAACCATTTTATATCCACAAAACAGATGTTGTTAATCAGGAATAAACTGATGTGCTGCACTGTTCTGTTGGGTAAATGATGTGGGGAAGAAAATTAGTTGTTTGACTTGAGTGTCAAATTTAGAAAACAAAACAAAGCATGGATATACCCAAAAAGGGATTTTGATTTTGTTCTTCTTCTATGATCATAATACATTTATATTCCTTTTAAAATATGACAATTAATTCAGAAAATAAATTACTTTTCAAAATTGGAACATTAACAATCCCAGTGCTAAAAATAATAAAAAAAAGAGGTTAAAGGGATATTTTTTTCAAGACAAAGGGGTCTTAATATTTTTTTGGCCAAGACTGGTTATGAATCTGTAACTGAGGCCTTAAAACAAATTGTCAAGTATCTCCATTTCAGAAGTTAGATATTTAAAATAGTTTTAGGTTGTCACTGCTTTATGTATGTATGTATGTATTTATTTAGTTATATTTTTTATTTCAGAACAAAAGCCAAGTCATCAGTGTTAAGTTTGCTTGTTCTCCCTATCTGAGAGACATCCAGAACTCAGTCCTGTGATTCATGAACATTAGAATAATCAACAGTTGTCCTATACTGTTAGATTCATGTAAATTAAAATATATAAATCCATTGTTGCCAGCTGTAACGGGGCCTGGTAATTGATTTAAGGAAATTAAATTAATACTTTTAAAGTTTTCTTTATCCCATATTGTAATATTCAAGCTAACACTGATTATCATTCCTCAATGTAGACTAGAAGCAATGCCTATTTTTCAGTTTTTAAAATGTACTGAATGTGTCATTATATGTTTTCCTTCTAGCAGTGTTCTCAACAAGATATTACACTAGTTCTAGTTCCATCTCCTGGCCTTACTTTGGTTAGTTGGTTAATTTAAAGTCTTAATTCTATCTTTGGAGTTAAACTTGTCCCTCAAAATATGGTAAGACTTTTCATTGAAGGAACTACTTAAAGTTTTTTTATTCTGAAAACAAAAGGATGGCAATAAAAGAAAGCATGCTTGTGTACTTGACACCAGTGCTTCACAGAGCAAATAAGTGAGACAAGTGAGCAGTGTTCAAATATACATATTCTGCTGTCTGGGGATAGCAAGATGGATCTGTATGGACTTATATAGTTAGTATAAATTACAGCTGATCTGACCTGCAGTCACTTCTATGCCTGTCTGTGCTTTGTGGTACTGATAAGGAGCTGCTCAACTGTTGGGAGCCCTTGACCTTTCACTTGTCTAAAGTGGTAAGTGTGAAATTTGCGACCAGCTATACTTTGGTACAATTTCAGAGCACATCAAGATCATGGCAGGAGATGGATGAATTGAACCGGATAGCGTAAGAGACAACACTGCAGACTGAAAGTCTCATATAAGATCCTTAGAAAGAGGTTAATATTTTTTAATTTATTATTTTTTTTTAATACAGCTTTGCTACTGTTCAATGCTTGCTTCTGTAATAAAATTATAATAATAAAGAGGATTCCAGTTCCAAATGTTGCTGGTTTACTCTAAAAGAAGAATTTAACAAAAAGACATACACCTAACACAAATAATGAGCCAACTTATCCTCTCTACCACTTCCTTTGTGGTCAGGAAGTTAAAATGGGTATTGACTTGTGAATGAGAGCTTGGCTTTATGCATTTACAAAGGTGTTAATGTCTCCACTTGCATTAAGAAAACAAGTAGATCATAATCTCAAACTAAGGCAGTAATAAGAAAGACACAAATCTCCATATTAATTTTCTAGTACTCTTATTACTTTCCACTGCTAACTGCAGTGGATAGGCCACAGGTCAACAATTGTGTCACAGTCATTTCTGAAAAAGAATAAATACACTACTCAACAGCATTCCAAGTGTATTTTACAAGCTAATCAACAGTTATGTATGAAAACATGGCAATATAATTATAGATGAAAATATATCACTTCTGTATTCAGCAGCCAGAAGAGAGTTAGGTGATTATCATTGCAAATTATTAATACATAAGCCATTAAAACATCTGGCAGGGCTGCAGCTGTTTGTCAGTGTTTGAGTAAGCAGAACTGCTTTCTCATTTCTTTTTTTGATCTACAGGTGATTCCCTTGCCCTTAATCTACTTCAGTCCTTTGTAGCAGCTATTTATGTCCTGCTCAGGTTAATTTTAAATCAGAAACATCAATGCTTTTACTGTATCCTGAAACTTCGCCATTCACTGTGCATCATGTCTGTCCTTAACAGATTCCAGACCTCCACAATGCATCACACCACATTAGCTCATTACAGGCCTCCAGTGTTTCTCTCCAGCTATCTTCAACACTTGATAGTCTTCAACAGTCAGTGTTGCCTGATAAATCCCCAGCTTTTTAAGTAATAGCAACAGCAAATGAGAAAGGTCAAGCACTCCTCTATTCTGATGGAGTAATACTCAGGGTAGATGCACCAAGATAAAACAGGAGAGAGGCCCAAGTAGCAAATGCAGTCTTGCTCAAGAGGAATATATGGCTGACCAGGGGCTTAGGGGAACCTGCCTCCTATATGCAGCTAAAGTTCAGCTCATCTGAAACTGGGAACTTCATAGTTAAGGCTGTATAAGTGTACTTGAACATCTCAGGGCACTAGACCTCTCTCAACTGGGGCCTCATAGAGTGATAGGGGTTTGAAGGTATCTCTAAAGATCATCTAGTCCAACCCCTATGCTAGAGCAGGATCACTACTGTAGATATCCAGGAACACGTCCAGATGGGTTTTGAATGTCTCCAGAAAAGGAGACCTGACTGTAACTCATGGCCCAGTAGCCCTGTGTAAGCTCAGATTGGTGCCTTCACTCATTGCTTGAACTTGACTTCAGACCTGCCTTCTCAGCATGAACTTGACTGGCAATCTCAATACTTGGTTGGACCTGGCCATAATCTCTGTGTCTGCTCTGCTGCATTGCTGGGAGCAGTGGAATAGGCCCTGACTGACAAGGCTCCTGCTTTGCTGGCTTGCAGTGCCCTGGCCACTGCTGGGCCCTGACAGCTGGACTGCAATATCATTAAAGTTTTAAAACCATATAATCAAATAAATTAATAATTAGTTAATGACAAAATTTAATCTCTGCTTCAGTGTACCAGAGGAAGGATTTCTTAATAAAATCTGAGAGGGGGAAAAAGTAGCCATAATATGTTAAAACAGCTTTATTGAAGACTTCTATTTACATACTTGGGATTTGGAAAATGTCAGTGAGGTAACTTGGGAGTCCAACAGGTATTTTATATTGTACTATTAAATAACTCTAATATGCATTAAGCCTTCAAAATTCATTACTTATATCGCTGCAAAATACAGAGTTGCTCATTCTAATTGGAGAGTGTACACAAATTCTGCAATAAAATGAAGGTGGAATTATAACCAAGTCATTCAGCAGTATTTTGTTTCAAATATGATAATTAGCACAATACTGACTGGTCCTAAAAGTCCTGCTAGCATGATATCGGAGAGACACTTAGGGAAAATCAAAAAGCAGATTTTCAAATTAATGTATAATATCTTAACCGAAATCAGCCACCATGCACATAAATAAAGGTCAAGTATGACTCAAACTTAAGAATCAATATTATTTTGCCACTATAGTGCTGTAATGTTAAGATTGAGTGTTTTTTTACACTTCTAAATGTCTATGTTTGATTCCAGTATGAATAATGGAGTATTGCAGTGGACTGTCAGTCAACAGAATATATGAAATTTATAGAGCAGACTGACCCCAATGGTCAGCCAATGGCTTAGAATTGTGAACTTTCATTAGTATATTGGATTAATGCAACTGCATGGACCACCATACCCATTTATTCACTCTTCTGCATTATATGAAAAGAAGACTTGCATGCAAGCTCAATATATAAAGAAAATACTACTTCAGCATTTCCTTCCAAATTGACTCAGTTTTTATATATCAGAAAGATTGATGAGTATGAAAAGCTTTATTTTGACAATGTGGAAAAAAAAATCAAGGTTAAATGCAACCTCAAGTACGATTTAGCACGGAATTTTATTACAATTGTAAAAATATGCTTTTAAAAAGGAAAAATCTGAATATTTAATACTGCAAATAAGTGGGATGTAGAATTATGCCTGGGGGTTCTTTTGCTATGTTGAGTGGATTTAATTTAATTTGGAAGAGCTGAAAAAAGATAGTATAGAACACACACATTTCCAATCTATCAACGTTTTGTTATTATTGTAGAAAGGCAGAAAGGAAGCTACATAACTAATCTTAAAAAACCTCTAAAATAATTTAAATAGAAGCGGAGTTATACAATGTCTACCTTGCAAACAGTATAGAAGAGAACACTGCTACACTGGCAATAGAAGGGATCTCAGTCTCAAAGAAGCAGCTTTGTTGGAGGGTTTGGAACTAGATGATATTCTAGGTCCCTTCTAACCCAAAGCATTCTATGATTCTATGTTTTGGTCAGAGTTAGTAATTTTCAGTTATCTAGTGCTTAAACTTGGTACTGATACTGTATAGTTATCTCGAAGTCAGTGGAGTATTTAAAAAATGTTCATAGGCTATAGAAAGGTGGAAATATTTTAGCAAATACTTTCTTCAAGAATCAGCAGCAATAAAAAGCACCTTACTCATACTTCATAGATTATTGTTTATACAATCACATCTTCCACAAATCTAGAATGTTGTGCTTGTACAAACAAAGGAGGCAGATAAAGTAATTTGTTGGGAATATTGAAAAAGTGCAACTCTGAGTAGAGGTGTGCCACTTTGCATTCTGCCATGCACATTTGCAGCCAATCTTAATAGCTGAACTGCATAACTTCTAGTTATTTGTTTCACTGAGGCTTATTCTACATCATTTATATGTTGTTAAATACATTCAATAAATAATGGCTGCTCAGCAACTTAAGCTGCATTTGCTTTACTCATGCAACAGAACTGGAAGAACTGGACATACCCAAAATGATACTGTGCAATATAACATCTACAGCATCTACTACCAGTATTTTGTAAATACACAAAACTATGTATGCCACTTTAATAAAATTTGAGGGAATCCATGTTAATTGTTAAGTCTTATATTTGTTTCACCATTATAAGAAGATAAAAAAGGATATAGATTAGTCTCTATTTTTATCCTAGCATTCTTAACAAGGTAACAGTAGCATTTTTTTTCAGCATGCCTTGAAAGTCAAATATTCTGACAGTTCAGAAGTTCTGAAATGCCTATTATTACTAAGGCATTAATTAGTTAATTCATTCAACACATATAATCAGCTATTTGTACAATCATAGATAAACATCTAAGTCTTGATTCATAAATAAAAGCATTATATGCATGCCAGTGAAATGCTGCATGTATCCTCCTATTGTGTAGTGTAACCCTTTGGGCATTTTCCTTTATATTTACAGTCAGATTTTGTTGTAGAAGTGAACTGCATCTATGATTCAAATGGGCTCCAGGCAGATGCTCAGATTTTTCCTGAAAACATATAAAGGCTTCAGGGAAACATCTTCCCTCGATGCTCATAAAAGCACTACTTGCGTGTTTCCATATGGAATATGCTTAGAACCTTGTTCACAAACACAGAGAGAACTGAGAAGGAAAGCTGAGTGGTTCTGTTACCCTAAGGATTTCTGAGATAATAAACATGAGGAGAAGGTTCTTGTGTACATACCAGTGTGTTAGAAATAATGGCAGATATCTTATTATTCTTAAATGCTTGGCAGTGCTCTGCTCTGGGTCTTCACTGTGGTCCATTATAAAGCCAAATACCAATTTTAGACTTGATTAACCTTTCTGTAATTCAGAATAATCTGTAATTACAAGTTATAAATGCTTTGAACTAAAAGCTTTTATTTAGAAACAAACAAAATACTGCATATTTATTCATAAAGTAATAGTAGCACTTCATTTGATACAGGTTGTGATTTCATAGCTGCTTTATGGGAGAAATTTCACACATGGTGAAATTATACTAAAAAGCTAATCTTATTATCACATCATAACCACTACTAAATAAAAGATGGTTGTGCTTATCTAAATTTTTGTTTAGATAATAGTGATGGTAAGGTAAAGGTGGGAGAAAGTCCTCTTTAAACCAGTATCCAAAACAGCTGCATGCGAGTATCTTTTCCATCTAGGTCCCTGGTCAGTGTAGCTGGAAGTGAAACTTTTTTTAAAATTTGTATTGCTGAAGTTCAATTTTAATTTCCACCCCTCCCCCCCAGCCTTTGCACGTTCTGTCTTCTACATAATTTGGTTATACTCTGTCATGTTTTTCTGACCATCCTCTGGCCTGTTACTTGCAGGGTGGTCTGCATTTAGAATGTTGTGATGGGATGTTATTTTGGTTTCCTTCTGTTCCCTTTTTCTCCCTCACTGCTTTCTTCTCTTCAGAGGCAGAGAATCCATCCTATTTTAATGTATTCATATCCAAGGCGCTCTACCTGTCAGTATATTCTAGTTTAGAGGCCTAATTTAGGTCTTCATTGAGCTTGCTATCACGTTGCCCCCTACAAAGCAAAGCAATTTCAATGCCTGTAAATAGATGCTAGTACCTGCATCCACCACATGATGCTCAGGACAACCCTTTTGGAATATCACTGCTTTTAAAAATTTACTTTCTTTGTCAGACTTCTTATGTGTCATTTATTTATGCTTTTTCCATGACTCCTAACTGTACTGCGAAAGAAGTTCTGCCTTCTGATTTTCTCTCTTAACCTTTTCTGTAGGTGTGTTACATATTTCAATCCTAAATGTTATTTACCCTTGTCTCCCCATCTGCTTATTTGAGTTGCTTCTTCCTCTCTGCTGGATTCTGTACAGACTTCCCATCCCCCTGTCCACTCCTTTAAACTCTCCCCCATAGCTCTGTCTATCCTCTCAGTCGGTGCATTTGTGACCCTTCTGTTCAGATGGAACCCGTCCCACCTATATAGGCTCCATCTGTTCGAAAATGTCCCACAAACCTAAAAGGGGATGGAGGAAGTTCTCCTCTACAGAATTGACGTCACTAGGTGGAATTCTCCTGGGGTTCTGGCCCCGGAGCATCAGTAGCATTCACAAACAATAAAAAGGCTTCTTGCTGAAAGGAATTCCTGTGAACAATGTTACCACAATACCTACCTATTTGCATGTACTTCTTAGGACCTGATCCAAAGCCTAAGTCACTGGGGATTTTCCACTGATCTCAGTGGACTTTGGATCAAGTGTTTATTTCCCAAATACATGTGTTAAAAGAACAGATTAAAAAATAGCAACTTCTGCTGAGACAAGGGTGTTTAGTAACTTCAAAGCAATTCTCCCCACTTAAAAAAAATATGGAAATTAAAATATGACAGATGTACTTCTTTGGGTAACCATTATTAAAAATATTTCTGTGTATGCTGGGACCTAGTGAAATTGAATATTGTAGATATGACTTCTTGTCAGTGAAGTGATTTTTTTGGGTCATTCTCTAAATGTTGCTCAATATGCAGTATGTAAAGTAAAAAAACAACAACAAAAAACTCCTTGTGATCTGCTTCAAGGGACAAGAAAATCTGGATGGAGATAAAGCAAAAAACTGCCTAAAATGGAACCTGCTTTCAGCACTGGTAAAATCTCAAGTGATTTTTTCTTTATAGCCTAAGGAGAAAAGTTGTATTAGTCTATTGCATAAAGCAAATCTTTTGCTGTTCAAAACAAATAAGGACTGAAATCTGGAATTAACATTTAGGCATCTCACTGAACAAATGTAAAAATGGGGAGGAAAGGCTGAAATGATTTCTTGGCAATTATTACTCTACTCAGTTGCTGAGATGCACTTTAAGATTGCTGAAAAAACAAGAACCAGAACCG
>NW_009952263.1:3866093-3904374 GCF_000747805.2 Chaetura pelagica | reverse complement strand
CGCTCTATATTTTTGAACAAGCTTCCTTGCAATGATGGTCTCTCCCAGCTTTTTGCAAGGTACAGTAGCTGCAGCTTTGTTTATCTGGCCCCTACACAATATTGTCAGGATGCATTTCCATTTTCCAAGTGACTGCTGCCACTGTGCCACAATCTGTGCTCATTTCTCGAGCAGCTAAACCCTTTGACACTGTGGTTTTTAATTAAAATTACATTAAACTTAATCAGCCAGAAAGAGGCTGCTGTAGAAGGCAGGTTTGATTGCAACCTGCAAAGGGCGCTGGGGCTGCCAACTTGCTAAAGATGTGCCGGCAGATGCCAAGCTGCTTGTGTGAGCCCCATGGTCACAAAAATGCTATGAGAGGTCAGTTCTGTCTTCACTTTTTTCTAGCACTGTCACCAAACTATAATGCATGACAAATCTCGATAAAGCTCAAGCAAGAGAAAGAAATACATTGCTAATACAGCCGATGCACTTATATTAATTTGTCATGTAACTTAGAATCACAGAAAAGATGTATTTGACAAAGGCTATTTTTTGGTGAATCCCACAAATGATAGCCCTGTAGATCTACTTGCATGTTTAAGAATCAAAACATGCACAAGGAGTTATGAGACTGGGCCTTGTGATATAAATTGTCCCTTATCCTCTTGAGATTTTCCCTGGAATTTCTTTATTTTTTGTTTTTGTTTGGCTTTGAATGAAGTAATGAATGGATGAGATGGCCTAAGAGTGTAACATTGACAGTGCTTATTTGCAGAGCTAAGACTGATTTCACTGCACAAATTAATAGTTTTTATCTGAAGTGAAAGTAAAGGTTTAACTAGAGTTTTGGAATAGCATTCATACCCTTTTAAAATATTCTTCAATAGCATCATAAAGCAACTGCAGAATTCCTCAAGCTTTGTAGGATGTTGGTATCTTCTAGACACTTCGCCACATGTGTTGGTCATTGAATGGGAATTATATACATGAGTATTATTATTTATATTAATACTTAAGAAACTTAAACCAGCTCTCCCTATGATCACATCCTCCCTCCTCTCCCTGCCTTTATGTCCATTGTTTAAATTTGAATAAATTCACAATGAACTGGAAAGGTATCAGTGATGAGACTAAGATGTCTCTCTGAAACCTATTCCAATCTTTCTGAGTTCTGGATTTTAGACTCATAATCTAGAGGGACACGGTTGTTATAACAGTCATGTTTTATGCTGGAAACTGTCCAATCTTAAGAGATCTTATTGTTTTGAAATCTCTTTTGCATTCTGTACAGGAACAGGGGAAAAAACCAACAACCCAGAACTTTTTGGCTTATCTTGTATGTTATGAAACCAACCAACCAACCAAGGCTTCTGAAAGCTTCTGTGCAAGATTTTAGTGTTTAACACAGACGTTTCGTCATGTGGGCTATTTCATCCTGCCTACAATTAGTGATTCTGAAACCACTTCGTTTTTTGCTGTGAGAATTTGATTTATTTTTCATGTTCAAGGTAAAGGATAACTACTGTGATCTCATGACTATACAAGCAAACCGGAATATAACGCTCCACATAGTTTTCAGGTGTGTATGCCTGGAAATGTGTTTACTGAAACTGGGAAAATCAGAAACAAATTGGGCAAACGTATGAGGGAAATGGACAACAGCCGGATGGGAGAGGTAATGAAATCTATCAGTCTACTAGATTTAAAATTAGTGAGGGGAGACATCTGAAAACAGAAAGAGATAACAGAAAGAAAGGTTTCTCAGTGAATGAAGTGGTAGGATAGCAAAGTTATCTTCTTACAACATATTCAGACATATTAATTACAGCAGATGGCAATTGCTGTGTAAAGATCTATTATAAAATCTATCAGAAAATAAAAACATTAACACTCTCATAAATTAGGAATAACACTAATTAAGTCAATGGAATCAGACTGTTCTAGGAGAAACAGGAAGGTTTTTTTTTCTTTAACTGTTCACCCAATGAGAAGACAAAAGAACAAAGCACTTCATGCTTGTTAATTATATTTGGTGCACAAAGCAATAAAATATACCAGAAAAATTAAACTTGTCTTTTGTGACATAGAGACATAAAATAAAGTGATGGAAATAAGAAAGTTTTTAGAAATTTGGACTTGTTAATTATGGATACAGGGATTTGGGATCAAGTAAAGAATTATGCAATGACAGCTTCATCATATTATGTCTTAAATAACTATGCATTATTTTATTCTCCCTTATTCTTGCCATCCCACTGTATTCTCCATTTTGTCCCCATTATCTTTATGTATACAGTTCTTACTTTTTTGAATGTTTGTTTTTTGCCTTGGAAGTATTCCTGCAACTCCAGCTTTGCTATTCATTTCCTGTGGCTGAACTTTAGCCCTGAAATGAAGAGATAAAATGTGGAAAGCATTACACAGCAAACTTCCCTCTTAATTGTTTGGGTAAAATAGGCATTAGCAGTAAACATGAACCAAACAGTTTTAGGCTTTACTAGATGGTGGTTTTTTACTGTATCATCTAGATCTTACAATGCATCAAGGATGCCCAGTGTAGAGCAAGATTCATGGGAGGAAACACTGTTATTCTTTATGTGGAGCTTGGCCAGTTACTTAAAAGGATTACACAGTGTGATCTCCATGGTTAGCAGGGACTGGACCTAGTAGTCAAATATTTCCTTCTAGTACAATATTCTTACCAAGAAAGGCTAAAAAAGCAAAAAAAATACTGTTTCACATTTTACATCATCTTTTAAGCTACTTTCTACATAATGAAGTCTACAGTTAAGCTGAGGATAATGTTCTTTATTAGCACCCACACAGCTTTATTTGGAATAGTAAGATATGTTACTTATAAAAAAACCCCAAACAAACAAAATGGGTAGAACTGATGTCTCCTGGTTTGTCTTGAGCTCGTGTTTTATCAGTAATTAAACTTCTTCTGTGATATGTCTATGTAAATAGCTTCCCCTGTGTGGATTCTCTGGGATATAATCTTAGGTTTACTTACACTGCAATATTTGTCATGTGGATCAAGGTCTATCACACTGCTCAGATGCCTTGTTTCAGGCAACTTGAGGAACAACACAGTCTGAAACCTCTCTGTCAGCTGATTGAAGCTGGTTGATAGGTTCAGGGAAGGGAGACAAATATATATAAGTATTGCTTGGGAAATTGCAGAAGTCTGGTTTCCTCAGAAAATGAGGCTAAGGGAGATGAGTATGTACAGATTGTCCACTTATCCCATTTCTTGATGTGCAGTTGTGAGTTTGTGTTAATGAATTTAAACGGAGTGAAGGACAAAGAGCTCCACAGTTTGAGCAAGGTATAGTACATGCACACAAATTCTGCTGGCCCCTGGAATGGCACTAACCTCACTACCCTCAGGAGAAACAAGGGAGTTCAAAATGATATGTACTACATGATGGGATAAAGATGGAATACATGGCAAAGGGCAATTTGATATGGGAAATTTCTACCTCTTGTATAATTGGGAAATCTTAGAGGTGTGATTGAATGAAGGCAAGGGTGATGGATTAAAAAATGATGGCTTCTTAAACTAATGTGTAGAGAACCCTGCCACGAATGGTTCATGTCTAGATCTAGTTAACCAATGATCAGGCAGTAAGAGCAAATTAGAGTTGAGCCCCTGGGGGTCAAGTGACCATAATCTGATTAAATTTATTATAATGCAGAAATGCAAACCAATTAAAACAAATATAAAAAGTATGACTTCTGACTAGCCTGCTCTGATGCTTCATGGAAGAAAGGGACCATGCACACTGGGAAAGGCAGAAAGCAGCTCTCCTGCAGCTCTGGAGTACAAAGTATGCAAGACAAACCTAGGATCAGTTCTGTTTATAGATTAACATTTGAAAAGGAGAATAATTTTATTCCTTCTAAAAAATACCCACCCTACCAGTTGCAGCAGTGACATTTAATGTGATTTCTTCCCAACTGGAAAAAATACAATTTACAGACAGGTTTAATATATATATATTAGTAGCATTGTAAAGACAAGATGCTTTTTTAACAGGTTACAGTCAACATAGAGATTAGTATTATTATATCAGTTATTTGTATCATTAGTATGTCTCCAAGCCAAACACTGCAAACAATCTTGTGGCAGGGAACCATGTATCTCATCAACCTGCACTTGTAAAGCAGGATCTTGTAAGAAAAACAGACAGTGGAATACAAGCACAATTATTCCCTTGTAGGTGGGATGCTGAGTTTTTATTTGGTACATGCACTGCATTTTGTAGGGGACGGGCGTGCATCTACACAACAGAGCAACTGACCTGCAGCTGGTGAGTACTCAAGTGGGGATTCCCACCTGCTGTGCTCCTCAGCCATTTCCAGGCAGTCTAAAACTTCTTACAAGTGAGTATATGGAGGTATAAGAAACCAAAAAGATCACATAGGAAGCTAGGCAGTATAGCTCCTCCAGGGTTTGGGTAAGCACTCAAAGTGCAAAATTGTCATCTTTCCACACAGGAGAAAACTTCAGGTTCATGCTGCCTTTTAGTTTGAGTCCAAGCACCTGTAAACCTGAAGTGTAGGCAAATGGCACATGATAGAGGGACCTCACATGCCAGACTGGCAACTAGTATTCGTAAGAAGCCTTAGATCAGGTTGAAGTCATACCGTACAGATGCAGGAAACAATTTTCAGTGTTCCTCTTTAAAAGACAATGCCACATGTCCAGTGGCTCAAAGGCAGTTCATGCTCAAAGGAAACATGCAAAGCCTCTGAAATCTCATGACTGCACCTCTCAGGAGAACTCTTGCCCTGTAGCTCTGCTTTCTGGCCTGGCCTGAAGAACCAGCACTCTCTTCCTAGTTCTGATGGAGAGTGTTGGTTTTGATTAAGCCTTTGTAATACATCTCACATCCAAGAAAAAACAACATAACTTATGAGTTACCTCTTTCTAAGTTTATCAGACTCGATGCTAAACCATGAAAAAACCTGAAAGAAATTATTACATGGCCAATATATATTTTCATTCATTAATGCAACAATGTGAGGTGCCTCAAGGCAACCGAGATGGTTTCTGGTGGCCAAATATATATTATTTGTAAGACACCCATCATAAACAACAGAGTTAGTCATGACACTGTAAAATATATAAAAAAAATCTCTATGTCAGTGAAGAAATTGTTAAATAACTACAATTTCCACATGGCTGAGCCTGCCATTGATCTATCTTCTGAGTGGTACCATATTACATGATCAACCCCAGTAATTTCAGTGAAATTAGACAAGAGGTAAAGTCCTGCATAATGTAAGTATGGGAAGGAACTAAGCTGGAGATAACTCAGCACCTTCACTCTTCAGAAAAATACCTGGAGAAAACAGTAAACATCCAATAAAACAAATGGAGGGTAAAAAAAATAATTAAAAAAGCATAATCTATTCCAAAGTAAAACTCCTGAGACTTTTTTCCCCCTTTACCTTGTTCTAATTTCTTTTCTGACTGCTCTTTTGTTTTATATTTTTCATGTGTTTTTAAGCCACTACAGCTGCACACCAAAAATGTTGCGTTTCACATTTTAAATGGCCAGAGACATCTCTCCATCCAACAAAGGAACAGATCTATGACTCATCTGGACCTATGACTGTACTTTATACATCACCACTGATTATGAAGAGTCTATCATATCAGGCCTGTCCCTGGCAGCAATGGGTCATTGCATCAAGGGGTTAACTAATGGCATTAAATATACTTACTGGGGGTAAAGAGGTTCAAGGCTGGAAAATACTTCCCCTCGTATTATCACTTGGTCAATTAGCAACCTTTAGGCCAGAGCTATGTGTTCATAGTCTCTTGTAATCCTGTCAGGACTCCTTAGTCATTCACCAGTAATAGAGTCCTGTGACTAAAACCTTTTTTGGCCAGGGTAGCTGTAAGACCAGCTTCTGATTCCTCACAGAAACTCTCCTATAGGCAATAAACCAGCAGTTATATCACAACTGCTCAAATGGCAAATGTGAAGTGACTGCTCGAGTATAAGATGCTGCCTGAAAAAAAGGAGATGGGGGTAGCTCATTTGACAGAGCTGTTCACACTTTTTCTGCACAGCTGAGAGACATTAGCTTGATTTCCCAAGATTGGTGTGTTTTCCAGCACGGTGAGTTAGAAAACCCAGCAGCCTCAGAGATAAACTGGGTCTGATCATACATGTTTCAAAGCTCAGGCACCAAAAGCCACTCCAAAAAAAGCATCACAAAAAGCTGAATATTTTTCCAAGGTCAATAGTTCAAATAAAGTAAAGAGAAAAAAAAAAAAAAAAGACTTTAGTGAACTGTCTCTAGATCATCTTTCCCTCAATAATACACTATTCGAGTTCAGAATTCCCTACCTTTTTTTTTTTTTTTTTTTTTTTTTTTTTGTACTTGAGCAAACTATCTCTTTTTGACAAAAAAAAATACAAAAAACAAATATTGTATGTTTACACAGACTGGAGATGACTGATAACAACTATAAAGTTCAGGGGATTTTGGAATGAAGGCAAAGCAGGACACACTTGGCGATAAAGGAAGGAACATGAGGCTTTTTATCTTTAGTTTTGATTTATGTCAACAATTAAACACTATTTTATACTGATCGACCCAGCCTGGCAGACTCATCATCAACACCGCTGGTTACCCAGCAGCTTCCATTCACCTTGCCCACAGCAATTATTACTTCTAAAATATCAAGTAATTTTTGGATGCCTAAATATAGACCGACATTTTTATCTTGGGTAGCCCATTTTTTTTAACTTACAGAAAAATAGTTTTTACCAACCTCATTCTGGCACAGTCACTGATAATGAACAATGCCGTAGAAAAAGATATGTAAAACTTTTTTTTAACAGTATCAGAACTATTTTAAAATTCATATTGTATTACAGTGCACTTATTTGGTGTATTCTATGGCACTATAATAGATCAACCTCCAGCAAAATAAGTAGAACCAGCAGAGGCTATCAGTCTAGAAAACATGGAAATCCATTGACTTTGACAGTTTGATTTTGGGATGTGAAAATTTGTGGGATAATTTTTATCCAAAATTCCTGTTAAACCACTTCTTCAAAATCATGGCATGTACCTGGTATGTGCTGATAGTTGATAATTTATTTAGAGTTTAAATTTTTTTCAAGCTCCTATCTCTTTGAACAAAACTTATTAATACAGTAGCAGTTCAATAATACATGGTAAAGGCAATGTGATTGAAATTGAAAAGGTGTTCCAGAAGTATTTTGAGTTGCTGGCTGAGTATCTGGCTTTTAGTTCTATGTAGGCAGGCAGTCCCCTGATCCAGTCTTTGTTAAGATAACACTACTTGTCTGAATTTGCAGCTGGAGGGGTTGCAGGGTTTGTTTTGTTCTTTCCTTTAAAGACATGTTTACCACTCGTTGCTGTAGAAATATGGATATGTCAGAAATCTGAGGATATTTTGAAATTATTTGTGGGAGTCTAATTACATTTTATTTGTTTAAAACTCTGATTTATCAGGAGAGTCTCAAGAGGTCTAACAGCACCTTCAACTTCCTTCTCAGATCAATTTACGTATGGACTAGAGAGGTATTTTGAAACTCTCTGGATAAGGAGAGTCTCTGATGACTTCATATACATCATAATCTGAATTCAGAGTTACATATTTCAGTGAGCTTCCCATTTTTGCAAAATATTTTTCTTATGAACAGCAACAACAACACATTAACTCTTTAAACATATATGTACCATCCATTGAATTACAGAACACCTGCAAGGAGATCTTTGTAGTCTTTAAATTCAGATGGATTGTGTCTCAGCACAATACTTATCATACAGATCTCCACAGACTGATTGTTCAAAAAAACATTTAACTGAGAACAGTAAGCAGATTTCCAAAAAGTTTCTAAATCTAAGCTTATCTTCTGCCCTCATGGAAATAAATGATAGTAGGACACAAATTAAATAATGAGAGCTTTGTTATTATTTATTAATATTATTATATGGAAAAAAATAGAGCAAATATAATATTCTTACTTGCCCTGGGTAGCTTTTATATCAGTATATTCCAATTACGGGTATTTTTTTTCAGAATTAGTATAAATCATCACAATATTACTGATTACACAGGACCTAGTAATCTCATTTACCTCAGAGCATAAGAAGAACGGAGAAAGCAGAAATGAAAGGAAAAAGAACAAAGCAGAAGTAGTATCCACATAAGCAGTACCTTCTAATTGCAGCCACCCCTCTCCATCTCCATTCAATCTGCAGTTGAATGGAGCTTCTTCCACTGTTACATTTTTTTAACCATAGTTAGTACCATCTTATTTTCTAATCTGAAAACTTTATGATAATATAAAGCTTGTTTTAAATTGTTTTAAACTATTAGGCCTACTTCTCATTTGAGTTATAATGACAAGACAGCAATATACAAGAAAAAAAAATCAAGGTAATACAAGACAGAGGTAGAACACAGACAGTTACAGGTTTATGCACTGGCATAAATAAAATTACAGAAATTATGCAGGTATAATCTCTCTGTTTACTAAAAACTAAAAGACAAGGTAACCACCAGAAAAGCTTTTTCCTAACTCCTAAAGCTGGGGATAGCAAAGGATGAAAAAAAAGGCACTATATTTTTCAAAATAGTATTTTCCTTTTTTTCTGCTGAGATACACCTAATTTGAAAACCTCCATATATTTATACAATGATTCATTGCCTCCATCAAAATACCAAGGTGGGTTTGTTCTAATTCAGGATGCCTCACTGTTTTACTCACATTTTTTTCAATCTACATTAAACATAATAAATAATAACTGATCCTTGATTATTTTAATCTGGACTTTAAAAACCTGACAATTGAGTTCCATTAAAATACATTACCCATTATATTATACATTAGTTTACAAGAAAGATATCTTTTTGATGCAGCTGTATCACAGAAGTCCTCACGAACAAGTCCTCCAAACTTTTCCAGAAGAAAACAGAAGCTGGTTAGATGTAAAAACTTGATACCTTATTGGAATGTTCTGAACAACAGATATGCAAGATGTGCAACAAAAACCTATGAAGAGTCAACATGAGACCCATACTTTGATACATTTCAGGTGCTTGTTTAAAATCAGTGTTTGTCATGGTGAGAAATTCTTTGGTGCATATCAAGACAAAAACCAGAATAACAGCAGTGATCACAGCTGGAAGTAAGTTTGAAAAAGAAACAACAATGAAAAATCCACTCTCTAAATCGATAAAACTGATAATGTAGACCTATACTTTTTTCATATTGTCTGAAAGCTTGGAGTATGCTGACCTAGGTCTGAACCCATTGCCATGCCATCTATATGTATTATGTGCTCTGAAAAAGAATTGGTTGATGGACTTACGCATGCAGGCGTGAAAAACTTTGTAATGCTCAGTCACAGCAGGATAAGACCAGAAGAAGACATTAACAGGGACTGAAGAGGAAGATAACGTGGTAACAAGAGTGAAGTAAAGCATGTCCTTGTAGACATAAAGGACTAGGAAAATTAAGTAAGTAAGAGCTGTTTCTCATTTTCCACTGCCAAGAAATAACCCTCAGATATTTTTCTAGCTTTTGTTGAAACCAAGCTCTGTTTTTTTATTTACCATATGTAATAGAGAACACAGTAAAAGTCAGAGATGAATGATGTATAAATGATGAAAGTGTAGTAATTTTTACTTCCATATTTTATACAAATTTTCTTTTGTTTTATGTTGCCTAAAAATGGAAGATATACTTTTGCTGCTGTTTTAAAGAACCAACACCATGTTCTACCATGATTTTCACTTTTAACAGTAATAACCTTACTAAATTCCATTTGCTGTCAGTTCATTTCAGCATATGACCAAATTATCTCAAAAAATATCCTTTTGTTAAGGTTTTATAGCTATCACACAGTTTGCTGCTCTTACTAGTCCATCCTCCATTACTACAATTCCTCTCATTCAGCTGAGCCATTCAGTTAAGGACAAAATCAAATACTTCTGCATCTTAATCAATTTTTTAGAGAAAAATGTTATGAAAATTTCTATCATAAAGAAACCTCTATCTTTACAGCCACACAATTAATGACTTGCATTCTACAATTAATAAACTTGTTACATAGCTTAGCAAGCTAACACAAAATTTTTGCATAGCATTGCTTGGAACAACATCTCTGGTCAGCTAGGTGGCTTCTCCACCCTGCTAGACCATGATCTGCCCTCCAAAATTGCACCTGCCATGTGGTTGATAGATTGCTACAGCAATACTATAAACCAGGCAGGACATAACCAATACACAATGCTGTAGTGTGTCTTCTCAACAAGCAGAATCATAGAATCACTGAGGTTGGAAAAGACTCTTAAGATCATCGAGTCCAACCATTAACCCTACTCTACTAAGTCCAGCATTAAGCCATATTCCCAAACACCACATCAAGATGACTTTTAAACACACCCAGGGATGGTGACTCAATAATCCCTGGGCAGCATGTTCCAATGTCTGACAACCCTTTCAGAGAAAAAGTTCTTCCTAGTGTCTAGTTTAAACCTCCCCTGGAGCAGCTTAAGGCCATTCCTTCTTGTCCTATCACTACTTACTTATCAGAAGAGACCACACCATCTCCAGATACTAGTGGTAAAGTGGCTTCTTTAATACTCATCAAGCTCTCAGGTCAGGAGGGAGACAGGCACCCAAGTGGGTAGGGTAGAAGGAATGTTGAAAGACTTCCCACTGGCTTGACCATTTTGCAAAATGGCTTTATTTTGGGTTGTTTGTTGTTTTTTTAACACCAAGTTCTGCTGGCAGCCATTTCAACAGCTTGTCTTTGTTTGTGAGAAAGACAGCTTCTCTTTCCATGAGATCAAAAGATATAAAAAGAACAACCAACATACTGTAAAATATGGAAGGAAGTTGGAGGTTCTTCTTTCCCCTGTTCAAAGAAAGAAATTAATTTTGAATTTTGTAGCTAACTGCACTAGTAGTGAAAGATATTCCTCTACACAAGGAGAAAAATAAATAAAATATTTAGATGCAGCATAAAATCTCCAGTAAGTTTTTTCCTTATTTTGTTGAATGTGAAAAAGGTTGCTAAGCATTTTTTTTTCCTGCTTGAAATGCATTTTAGTAGTTCTAGCATCATATTCATTAGCTGTGTAATAGGTTAAGAGAAGATAATATTATTTATTGTTTCTTTTTGCCATGCTGCTGTAAGATGAGAATTCAATTTACTTTCACCCAGCTATTGCAGTATTGTCATTTTTAAAGAAACATGGTACTGCCAGCTAAAAACCAGTGTGCAGACTTTTAATTTCACAATATGAAGCATAGCTTTCCAAACTAGCAAATACATCTAGGGTACCAATATCTGTATAATCTGATATGCTGACACATTTTTTTTCTGTCTCAGTAATGTCTCATTTCACTAACTCATTGCCATAGGCTACAAACAACTCTCACTCCCTGAAATGTCATACATAATTAATACATGGTAAATTTTGAAGGAGAAAGTTCTTTGAACCCATTGAACAGGTCATTTATTTCCCTTTCTGTCCTGCAATATTGTGTAATATTGATGCAAATAATTTTATTTTCAAAGTAGCCATATTTGGATGGTCAGTGAAAATTTCCTACACCAAGATGATGGTATTCTCAAATGTTTGGTTGTATAAACATAAGCACAAAAGTTCAGCTAATATCTTTGTCTAATTTTCATGGTGATTCACTGGCTTCCAGAGCAACGTACATATAAAAAACGTACATATACTTTTGGCCCTATAATGTTTGTAGATGTGTGCACTAAGCAATTTAAAAAATCTTGCCTGTACATTTTGTACATACTTTTAGTATCTGTAGAAAAATGAAGCACTATCTACTTAGAAGACACTTTTTCATCACATAGTGCTGTATCTAGGATGTATATATACTTCCTGGAGTCTTCAAGCCAAACGCCATTCAGAAAACAGTTTCTGTTTCTCTAGTTTCTGCTTCACTTACTACAAATGCTGTGTAGCTACCCATATAACTTTGGTCCAACAGCATATGTATACAGATTCAGTTTGTTTCCACAAATGATTTTTACTCACACAATTATTTGCAGATTTAGCAACACAGTCAGTGTTCTGAATATCTCATCCCATCCAACTGTTTTCAGAAGCAGAAAATCAATCAAAGTGATGGCTAACACCTTAAAGTACCATTGGAAAGAGAGCTGCACAGCCTTCCTTTTTGTTTCACTTTGCCACCCTTACTTTTAGCTTTGTTTCTTCATTTTTGCACTCCTATTACTTCCTAGTATTTATAGCAGCCCTTTAACACCAACTAAAATGTGAAACTTAGGTCTCTTACAACTGCACTTAAAAAATACCAACTTCTAAAACATGAGATAATTACACCATTCTAGTAATGTCTGGTGATACAGTTGTTATTTTGGGAAATTATTAATTTTCTGTGACTAATTTTTTTCACTCCAGACACACATCTGACAAACCCTAGCACTCTATTCTGCCCTGGTGAGGTTGCAACTAGAGTACTGCATCCAATTCTGGGCTCCCCAGTTCATAAAAGATAAGGAACTACTGGAAAGATTCCAGTGCAGGGCCACAAAGATGATTAGAGGAATGGAGCGTCTGCCTTATGAGAGAAGGCTGCAAGAGCTGGGTCTGTTCAGCCTGGAGAAGAGAAGACTGAAGGGGAATCTCATAAATGCTTATAAATATCTCAAGAGTGGGTGTCAGGAGGATAGGTCCACTCACTTTTCTGCAGTGTCTAATGACAGGACAAAGAGCAATGGGCACAAGCTGGAGCATAGGACGTTCAAGGTAAACCTAAGGAAAAACTTATTTACTGTGAGAGTGACAGAGCACTGGAATAGGCTGCCCAGAGAGGTCATGGAGTCTCATTCTCTGGAAACATTAAAAACCTGCCTGGACACATTCCTCTGTGATCTGCTGTAGGTGACTGTGCTCTAGCAGGGAGGTTGGACTAGATGATCTTCGGAGGTCCCTTCCAATCCTGATGACTACATGACTATATTTTTAGAGGTCCATTTCCTATTACAGAGCCACTTGGCTTTAAAAGGGAAAGACATTTTTCTGCTTTGAACTAGGTAAATTTACTCTGGTTTTGACCTGGGTAAGGATGATAATTTATAGTCCTCCTTGCTTAAATGAATGGTTAATAAATGAAAATAGTCCCTCCCCTTCTTATAATAAAATATTTACTCTCTTAATTTATCTTCTATCTGGATTGTCTAATCACAGAAGGCCACTTTGTGTCACTTAATCAGTACATAGCCAGGAATTCCCTCAGCAGTAGAGCACATCCCCTGGTGGCTCCTGAACCAGCTGTTTTGAGTATTTACTCTAAGCAGAGAAAGATGTCAGAGAAGGCTCCAGCACTGGTGACGTGGTCATGTGTGACAATAGGGCAGCATAGTAACCAGGCTCCTTTACACAGCAAGAGTGTTTTACAGACCTTGCTTTTCCCCCTAATAGAAACTAGAACAAAAGGCTCCTCAAGGTAGGTACTACTGCTCTACACCAACGCCAGTGGGCATTTAGGTACAAGGGAGAACAGAGGTCTGTATCACAAGTTTTGAAATTTCTCCATGTGACAACTATCCAAACACACTAACTGCTGCCACCATGGTCCATATAGATACTATTATCTGACCTAGCCAAATATTTCTTTAAAGCCAATCCAATGTATCTTTTTTTTAGTTTTTCTGGTTTTCACCTTCAGTATTAAATGTAAAACATTTGATATTCATATATTCAGTATTAAATGTAAAAACAAGAATCAACAGAAAAATGTAAAACATTTAATATTCATATATTCAGTATTAAATGTAAAAACAAGAATCAACAGAAAGCTTCCCAGCCATCACTGAAGTATTTGTCTTCAGCAAGCAGATAAAGCAAAGCATGTATAATGGCAAAATAATAGATTTTGGGCACACTAAGAAACACAAATCTGTTTTCTAATAGTCACATGCAATGGGTAGGATCACACAGTCACTGTGATATATTCATAATTCAACTGGAAATATAAGTAGATCTTTTTGCTTACAAAAAGTTCAGAGCTGAGAATAATTAATTTAATATATGTATGTTGTTTACTGAAAGCAATTTCAGTAAATATATTCAGTAAATAAAGAAAGTTTCTTTATCTCAGATATGTCCAATCTACCCTTTCAGCTCACTAAATTATGATGCCCAGTACATTCATTGAGTTCATATCTGCCACATACAGTTTTCAGTTAAGTGACGTATTTTACTGAACTGGGCCTTTATGTAAGAAAATGTAGTTAACTGTGCATAAGCTTGCCAGTATTTCTTGGGAAATTGCTCCTACTAATCTTGGAATCTTAAAGTCTGAGATGGTTTAGCATTGTTTTTCCTCAACTAGAGACTGAAGGATTGTTTCACCTGAGCATACAAAAATAACTGTAATTTTTGCAGGTGAAGAAAATTACTCAGACTGCCAAAGATGTGAAGTATAATGAAAGCAACATAGCTGAGATGGTGAAGTGTTAGCTTCCCAGAATATCAAAGTGAAAGTTAGCGTTCAAAAATATATTCAAAGAAAGGCAAAGCCTAATACAGAAGCCAGAACAACTTTTCTATTTTGCATGAAATCACACGAACAGACCCTAATAGAGCTATTTCAGGAGGCCAAAATAAGACAGGATTACCAAAATCACAAAGATGTATAAATAAATATATTTGAAATGCAATCCCATCTTCTACATTTTCTTCTGTACAGATAAACAGAAATAATAATCCAAAATGTCCTTTTTTCCCTGTTTCAGTGAAATTCCAAATGAGCACACAATGGAAACCCAATGGAGAAGTCCTTAAAAAAACCCCATATAGGCACTGAGTTGTAGTAATTTGAACATGGATGCTGCTGCTTTACTGAGGCACAAGGGCTTCTGAGCGTACAGTTGCTTAAGGTGAACTTGGGTAGGGTTTTGCTGAGGTGAGTAGAGATGACTAAAGCTCTGTTTGGCACTTTTAAGAAAATAAATATGAATATGAGTAAGAAGTACTCCATTTCAAAACTGGACATCAATAATTCATTATATGAATTTTTTTTTCCAGCCAAAGTTTATATAACACCTAAATAAAAATACTCTTGCTGTCATAGCATGTAATTTTTGTTTATTTTTAGACAATCAAGTGATCATGGTTAGGAAAATAAGAAAAACAATATTAACAGATTTTTTTTTTCCTTTTTAACTTACATTGGAAGCCATCAGAAAGTAAGTTTAGTAGTTTTTCGTATAAACTGAATAGTTTTGAATATTCAGGAGACAACACAGTGCCAGTTGCTGCCTCTCCTTTAATCACAGCAGTTGTCTAAGAAAAAATGCAATGTGTTTTTATCTGTTTGAAATGTGCTGTTATCCTGGTTAATACTAGGTACTGGGAACTTTTTCATATGAAGGAAGTGAAGGAAACATGATATGATGCAATATGTTTACAGAATCACAGAATATTATGGGTTGGAAGGGACCTCCAAAGATCATTGAGTTCAATCCCCCTGCCAGAGCAGGACCAAAAAACCACACAGAAGTTTAAACTTGTAAGACAACATAGACCTCAGTGGACAGTTCACAATTATCAGCCGACACAAGTTCTGAAAAAGCCCATCTCAAGTTGACTGAGAAATGCTCAGATAATTGACTACTTAAATATGTCATACTGTCTTTACTGCAGAACTCACAGCTCCAGTTCCACACTTTAGAAAAGTCACATTACTAATATTCCAAAATTAAGTCTTATTGAGTAAACAATATGCAATGGCAGAAAGATAGGGTGTTTTTTTTGAAAGGGTCCAAAATAAGAATAGATCTCAGAAGAGCCTTCTGTAATTCCTTCTGTGAAGAAATGTAACAACAAAGATAGTATTTCAACCAAAGAGGAATTTTATACAATTTGAATAAAAAACTCAAATCAAACTCACACAAATTACAAAAGGAAAATAAATTAACAACTAAATTACTTAGTTTATTATCCACACAGATTGTTGTCCCTTTCTTAATTCAATTACATTTAATAGAGGAACAACATTTAACAGTCTCTCCATTTAATTATTTCTCAACATCAATCAACATCATCCACTCAATCCACATTTTTCCCTTTTGTCTCAGACAACCAGCATTCACCTACTATCTACAATATGAATATAGGCTGGGGAGGTGGGATTCAATCTCACTACATAAATTCTATAACACCTTAATGAAAAAAACCCAAGAAGGTTGCCTCCCCCAGACAAAAACATAAATAATTCTTATTTCTCAGTAGCTCTATTGACTGATTTTTGTCAAACTTATGGAGCTTACAAGGATAAGAGAAATATCTCTGCACATACAATTTTCATAGTTTAAGAGCATCTTATGTGTAAGACACTTAGAGTCTCTGAAGTCTGCAGTTTGTGGGAATTGTGGTTATTTAGCTAATTGAACATAAATATATGTGAGAAAAATATGCAAAATGTCAGTAAGAGAGCATTTATAAATATTTCCTCCACTACAGTCAGTAAATATTTTTTTACATGTGATAAATTCAAGTGTCCTCTGAAGAGTTACTGTGTTACTCAGAGACTGAACTCCATCTTTAATGTGTGAAACAGAAGGATTATAATTTTGCTTTAAAAGCAAGTATTAACAGAATTTATTTATGGAATTGCTTCCTATGCTTCACTGATAGGGATTGTGCCACGTAAGGCAAAATAAAAGACTGTATCACAAGTAAAGAACTCCATGAATCTCTCTAGCTTGAATTTAGCACAAAAACACTCTTACCATCTCTTATGTAGCTGTTGCTGGTTTATTAATCTTTATGCTGAAGACATTAACTACCATAATACCAGTGCTCTTGTTTTTATGAATTATGGTGGTTCAAGAAAAACCCTCATACAAGGAAAATAACTGATACAAAAAAAACCACTCAAACTTCGTGCTAATTCAGCTTCACTATTTAGTAAATCAAATATAATAAACAACCCTTAATTATTGCAGGAGATATATTAAACCATTTGGTATTATCCTGCTATATTTGTTCATCATAGGCCCAGAATTTGGGAAATGCCACAGCAAGTCACATAGAAGGGCCAATGTCTATCAGCTACACAGGTAGCCTGCTGTGAAAACTTAGTGCCAACAGATTATTCTCCAGTGGGTAGGACACCTGTGGGTGAATCCTCTATCACATCAAAAGCTGCTCAGTGGCAATCAAGTTCAAACACCTGATCACTGGATACATGTATATTCTGCTGGTCCATCTGCGGCACAGAACATATGCCAGAAGTTTTACTAAAGGTGAATAAGAAAGGAGCAGTATAAAGTGTATCCTATGTTTAAGAAACACTTTATTCATAAATCCACAATGAGTGTTTCATTATTTTTCTTATGCACGATCAAAAAGCACCATAGGCAGTGAAAAGATCAGATTTTAAATTATAGCCAGAAGGATTTGCAAGATATTATTATTATACTTTGTGGACTACTTTTGTTGTACTGTAATCATTTCTCAAAGCCTTTAAAATTTCACATTAGGAGAAACTTCTGAAAAAAACAAAGTTGAAGAATATAATTCTCTGACTGATTAATAAACACCAAATCTGTCAGAACATGTTAAATCAGATCACTGTTACTAAATGCAAACTTCCTGGCACATATGGGTGAAAGGATATCTAGTGCATGATGGGATAAAGAACTGCCAGTGTTGTTAAAAAAGAGGATTAATCTAAACCCCACTGAAGCTAATGGGACTTTCCATTAACTTCTACAGTCTTTGGATCAGGTCCTGTAGTTTATTTTTCTCTGTCCTTTTATCTTCTTTTCCTTTCAGATTTGTTTTTCTCCTTTATGTGTTACAAGAGCAGTAAAGAGAGCTGAAATGGACAATACTTAGCTGGCAGTCATTCTCTGGTAATTAGACTGAGTCTCAAACACCTGACCTGCACATCTATGGATATCAAGCACGTCTGAGTGCCCAATTACCCAGTAGTACTAAGAAATAGGTTTGGAGGATGGGCAAATGATTTGATGCTTAAACTCTTCTCTAGTTGACGCTGTACATGCTCCTTCTTTAGCACAGCCTAGAAGACCCAAAGAGAGATTGGAGGTCAAATTCTCTCTGAACCTTCATAGACTGTGAACAATTTCTTCATACTGTTTAGGGTCTTTGACCTTTAGAAAGTCTACAGCATTCATAATTATATCTAAAGCAGCTTTGATGGTGTCTCCCTCTATAATGGATTCAGAGACATGAGTAATACTCCTTAATTTTCAAGTATTTCTTTTTCAAATTAATATTTCAAAAAGAAAAACCCTTACCTTGTTAAGAAGAAGAGTTTTTAGGGTTGCAGATCTTGCATAGGATGATACAGTTTGGTGGCCTCTCTTGTTAAAAATGTTCTAGTACCCATCTAATGCCCACTTATTTATGGATTTTAGACTAAAAGCCCTTTTTTGCCAGTTTTCTTCACAAGCACTTATCTCAACATCCTCATTAGATGGTTTTTCTCTTTTCTTTTTTCAAGGCCTATCCATGCCCTTGGTACTTTCTTTTGTTCCACTCTGCAAAAGGAATGGCTTTAAAGGATCTCTCTCCACCAGTTTCAACTTTTTTCCTTTGTAATTAGCCTTATTTGAGGAGCAGAAAAGTAGAAGACCAGAGAGAAATAATAATAATAAAAAACTCTGGTGAACAAAGGAGATGATGTTCTTTACTTCAATCATATGCTGTGTAGCTTGAGTCAAAGAACTTGCACATCTTTTTTTTTTTTTTTTAAATCTGACTCATATGGTACATGAAAACCAGCTGAGAGAAAATTTCAAAACTAAAGAAGAGGAATGTTTTATTCAGCTGGTTATTTTTATTTCCATGAGCTTATTTAAAAGTTACAATTAAAAAAAATCTTTTGCATACCGTAATTTGGAAAGATATGTTTGCCATAATCTCTCTGAAGGAATATATTGATAGGATTAATACACAAGTGTGTGAATCAGAAAGAATGTATTTATGATGCTAATGGTGAGTGTATGAATATGCATATTTGAAAAATAAGCAGTGAAATAATACATCTGAACTAGAATGGAACTTGGATATACATCACTATAGAATAAAGACTAGAACTACTCATATCACAGCTAACTGTGGTGTCATTCTTTATTAAAAACATCATGGAGAAGAATTTCTTTGGTATCCTCTTTCAAACTGAAATAAATACACAATACTTATTGACAGTTGTGATGAATCTTAAAACTCTAGAAGGTATTTCAGCATGCACAATGCCCATGGAAATGCAGAAATCTGAATTGCCGGTGGTTCTGAAACTCACTTGTGAATGGTTCAGAACAGCTATGAACAAGGTAAAGTACTTACAAAGAAAGTGAATGGATTTGTATTCTAACTGTTTTAAAGTTCTTTAAAAAACAAAACACATTTGTACCTTAAATATCAGGTCTGAATTTCCTAGGTTTTGGCTGCTGTTTTTGTCTTTTCCTTTCTTGGTCTACAGTTCTTGCAAGACTGGTTATCTAAATAAATAAACATTTACCACCTAGGACAAACAGGTATTTGAAACTTTTAAAATACAGAACTCTCCCCCCAAAAACTTCCAATCCTATCAATTAAAAAGATGTATGGAACATCTTTTACTATCAGAAGTTTAAAGCTGTTAAGATCTTAGTATTTTAAAAAAATATTTGTGAGCTATATATGTATCTTTATTATTGATATCACTCTGGATATCACTCATGACATTTACTTTGACTACCATCAAAAAGTAGGTTAGCTAACTTTTATAAACTTGAAGATTACTAAATTTATGTCTTGTGTTGACTTCTTGATTTTATGTTCCCCTTAAAATTAAGTTCAGCTAAAGCTGGAAGTGATTTCCATTTGTAATTTTCAAGTTGTTACAAGATTCTCCAATATATATATAAAGAAAAAAAAAAAAAAAGGCAGCAGCGTACAGGTAAAGCCATGATTATTTACTTTTTTGTTTATATGACTCAGTTTTAATAATTTTAGAGTTATCCAAATTAAACCAATTTTGATGAGTATACAGCTCAGTTTAATATTTATACAACTGGGATACCTCTGTTAATTTTACTCTCACTACAAGAACTTTTAGAATCTGTAAATTTGAATGGAAAAGACATTCCAGCAAGACGACAGGTTATTTGTTCTGCTGCTTAAGTCACAACCACCACCATTTCTGCCACTTATTATTTTTAGTTTTGACAGAATTCCAATGAAAATAAAACAGCACGTATCATTTGAGAATGATCACCATATGTTTTCAACTCTTAAAAAATTATTTAAGTTTAGTTTGAATCTTTGACAAAGAGTTCAGGCATTTATCTAAATAGGTTCACTCTTCCTCATTTTGCATATCATGGACCAAATCGATCTACTGACATTCTATATATCAAGATGTGTGAGTTCACACTTGCAAAACCAGGGACAATTAATCAGTTTGCATACTGCTACTAACTGCAAGTCTGAAGTGGTTACATCTCTTACTGTTTTATCTCTGAACCTGGTCAGAAACCTTCCCGCTGTCTTGGCTCATTTACAAAATTGTCTCCGCTAATGCAAGTGCATTATGTAATCCATACTCATGACAGACCTAGCAGATTCAGAATTTGTGCCTTGTACTGTTTAAAGAATTAAATCTGTTTCAATTTACCACACTGCATGCTTAAGACATCTAGATGCACTATATTTTATCAAGTAAAGCTTTTTTTTTTTTTTTTTTTTTTTTTTTTTGTGAAGGGAAGTGTACTTCTACTTTGATTTTGTATTTCTCTGCTTACTTTTAAATTTCCAGTTACAAGTTCACATTTTCAATCCATTTTCTATTTGAACCCAGCTATAGACTATCTACAGGCAGGAAAGGCAGACAAGGATCATAGATTTTCCAAAACCTATAGGTGCAATTACTTGTGGTACTTCACCTGTGTGAAGTTTGGTACAGAAAACAACATTGGCAAAATGAGAAACTGATTCTTGCTCAGGCTAAAGGCAAGTGAAGAGATTTATAGAAGGGATTTATATCTTCTCCTTACCTTCATAATCTCAGCCTAATGTGGTGAGAAGAACATGCATGAATGAAGCTATTTTAACTACATCATGATAGATGAAGCATGATTGGATGCAACTAATATTTTCAAAAAATATTCAGTAATGTTGCACAATTATATTTTAATTAGCAGTATGTAAAAAATACAAGGTATTTTTATTTTTTCCTTTTAGTTGGTAGGTAACTTACCTACCAATTAGTGGTAGCTCACTTGTCTGGCAGTAGGCATTGTAAGGGGAAGTGATCACTTTTACACAGGAAATTACTCCTTCCTACTTTTTAAAGGAAGAAAAAGCTGTAGAGTCAGTTTTCTCAATCTTAACTTGTATCTATGCATTTATTATTCTAAACCTTGATTAGGAAAGACTTCTTTACTAGTGGGGCAATGTATCTGTGCAACAGATTACTCGGAGAAGCTACACATCTCTATCCTCAGATGTTTTCAAGATTTGACGACATCAGCACTGACTTGTTCTAATATTGACTATCACAGAATCGTTATGGTTGGAAAGGACCTCTGAGATCACAGAGTCGAACTATCAACACACTTTAAGTAGGAGGCTGGACTAGGTAACGTCCATAGGTCCCTTCCAAACAACATTTCTATCATCCTGTGATTAAACTGAATTAACCCATCCTTTAATAAGGCACAGTCAACTTCTGACTTCATTACTCATTCACAAAAGAGAGATCAATATTCTTACTTACAACTTGTTTTTTTTTCAAAAATCTTTCTTCAAATACCAGCAGCAAAAGCATCTCTGATAGTTCTGAATACCACTTAAACAGAATGACTATGTTTTTGTTGCCTGACCAAATATTCTTAATCAGCAGCCCACCACCCTGATTATGGGTTTTCACATTAACCAGAAAAAGAAACCTGCTCTGTGCTGACAGACCTGAGGGCAGTAGAATTGTTCTGATCCTGCTGTGCTGAATTTGTGAAAATGTGATTATAAAGGATCACAAATGTTGTGGGTCTACCATTTAGTTAGATCAGCTGAACTGGGATTCCCAAACCAGAAGATTTGGAAGGAAACAGATGGGGCAGTATAAGGACTAAAACAACTGGTAATGGACAGATCACAAAAGTCTCTTCACATGTTACTCATGACTCATGTCAAACTCCTGCTGTTGAAGGCAGCTGAGCCTTGTAATCCTGTTCATGAACTGATGAAATGTCATCTTTAAATCAATCCAATTTGTTCCCTCCATTAATATTTTAAAGAGGCTGCTCCAGAGCTCACTCCTTTTAAAAGATAAAATCCTTTTCATTTCCAATGGTATGCATGCCCAGCTTCAATCCCATTTCTTGTGCCAACTCAGATGGCAGGACTTTTACAACACTCTTCCTCACAAAGATCTTCTACCTGCTACCAAGGGTTGGACACTGGAAAGGCAATTTGCTTTGTGATATAAAATGAAAGGAAGTTCACTTTTGTTTGCAAATAAACAATAAACTAAGAAGTGCTTTGCCTGAATTTCTGTCTGCCTTGTCAGATACCACAAAGGACCTACTTCTGAGTTTTTGGTGGGTCAGCATCTACAGCACTCAGCCTCAGTCCTGTATAGTACTTCCCATGTCAGCAATACTAATGTTACAAAAGCATTCTTAACACTCAGAGTATTGCCAGTAGCATTAAACCATACACAGTAAACCTTACACAGTAAAGTAAAGAGATGAAGGCATTCACTGCCAATCTGTTTTCACCATACTTTACAAATCCTGCAAGATAACCCTAAAAGGGTTATCTCAAGTCCTCCTCACAGTAAATAAAATATTATTTAAAAGGCTTTTGGGGATCCTCAGGGCATTCCAGTATTGCCAGGAAGATGCTTTACTGTACCTAGCAGAGAAATACATAACAATGTGCTTTAAAAATTAAAAATTTAGAAGAATCTGAATAATTGCTTCCTGTCAATTTTCTAGGTTGGCATCATGTAATTCAAGAGTGAAACATCTCAACAAATACATTTGGAAATGTCTGTCTAGCCTGTGGAAAAGCCATGTAAAACTGTGTACAGAGCATGATACATAATGAAGTTTACACTTGCTTTGGGTTTGTCCTGAGGAATATACAGCAACTCTGAGGTGGTATCTGTCAGTCTTACTAGTTACAAAATGCAGTCTAGTAGCAAAGGAGTCTGTTTCCTGTTCAAAGGCAAAACCAGAACCTTAAATAAGTATTTACAAGTCAATTGTCTTAAAATATCAGCATTTGTTTCTCCTTAAAAATAAGTAACTGCATTATAAGAATGTTAAGTAGATATTCAAAATTCAGGTCAGGACAAAAAAAATCGATAACAAAATCAGTGTTTTTCAAGCTGCTTTTTTAGGTGTGTATATGATATACTCCTTTTTCACCTGATCATAAGAATCAATCACAGAAAAATTGGTCATATCCTTGTACTCTGATTTGCTGAAATCATAGCACTGTGTTTTCTAACATGCACCAAGCGGAGCTGTATGCATAACAGGGATGAAGATAGCCCACAAGCAGAAAGATTCCAGTATATTTCAGTACCTTTCTGGTTCATGGAATTAGAATGTGCAGGAGAAAGTAAAGTGGTAAGATGTATTTGTTTTAAGTACACATTCCCTAGATGAATGCACAAACTAAAAATGCCATCAATCTTGAACAGATTTGCACACAGTAAAGCCTCTGAAAATTGAAAAGTGCTGTTTGAAAACATTAAGGCAACAGACTTTCTCAGCAAAGCAGCAGTTAAGGAAACAAACACAGTGAAAACAACATGCTTTTCCCTAGCCTTTTTTTTTTTTTCCAGAAAACAGATGGATTTTATTTGTTCTGCTGCCTTTCAAGCAAGTTAGCTTCAAAGCAGACTCTGACCAGGTGGAATTCCAAACTTCCTGTATCTCAAAGTTTAAAGCCTATCAGGCCATCCTAACTGTAAGCTTATCTACACTGTGACAAATAAATGTATTAACCTGGAAAAATTATAATGACTGAAGAAAGAACATTGTGCCTAAATACAATGTCGAAAAGTGAAAAATTACGTATTTGTTATAGGAATGTTCTCAAGAGTTAGGCATCCTCACAGATCCACTGCTGCATGCACCAGTGTTGTCATGGCCTCTTGATTTAGATGGGTAATGAATCTCTTGCAAATTACACACACATTCCATTAGTTCCATGTATTTATATATGTATTTTGAAGGAGTATTTCTGCCTACTGTGGCTGAGTTGCTGAGTAAAGAGTGCAGTTTCTGCTTGAGCTACAGGATATTCAGCAAGAAAATAAACATTTTCATTGAAAAAGTGACTGATGTTGAACCCATTATATAACTTGTTAAAAATGGAACATGCTGCTAATTTTCTTTTGTTTTGTCTTGTCTTCTAATGACATGATCTAATAGCATGAATCATCATATAGTTTCTCCCAATATTCTACTGCATGCTAGTGAGGACCAATCCACTTCTTAGTCTCCTTTTCCTGGTAAGCTAAATTCATCAATGTATTTATAACTATCACTATAAAACAGGTATTGTTAACTACAAATATGCTTATGACTTTAAAAACTCCTCACTTATTCTTTACATTACAAAAAAAAATACTGACAACTAAGATGGACACAATCTATTCTGATTCTCTGTAACACTTCCTCTTTGCTCCTTTCTTATCTTCAGCCAGACATCCTGATTTTTTTTTCAGCAATGCCACAAGCAATTCCATTAACAAAAATGGTTTCACCCCTGTATTAACTCAGTATTTTCCTGTTTATATACATTATGCAGCTATTAGGATGGCCAACAGTGTTGCACGGAGTAGCTATGTTCAAGAATTGTGGTAGATATCCAGCTAATATATCGTTAAATTAATAATTAGAACTAGAGGATTTAACTAAGTGCACTTAAAAATACTTGCCAGATCTCAGCCTTAGCTATTAATCCTATCTTCAGTGAAACCAGGGATACAATTCAAGAAAACATTTTCATCCTAGATCTGTGTTAATATGTTATTGTATTAAATACATTAATTTCAATTTTTTAATTTTAATTATTTTTTGGCAATTCTTTTACTGGACAACAAGCAGGAATAATTTCCCAGAAGTCAGCTCAAGTTTGACTACAGGCCAAACTTTCCCCTCAGATATTCATGTGCAGTCAGGCTGTCCAATGTATGCTTCATTTGGAAACAAAACTTTTTAGGAGATATTCTGCCTCTTGCTCTCCTCTATGCTTCAACCTAAAAATTCAGAAACAGTATTCTTGAGTCACTGAGAACATTATGAGGAGTTTAAAAATGTGTTACAAAAACCATTAAAATTGTAAGGGCAAGGCGTGTTGAATAAGCCATATTTTTAATGCAATATTCGACTCCTAACTTTGGTATCTTGGATACGACTGTTTTCACGACACAGATCAGTTTCAGGTAAATAAAAGTTCAAATGAAAAGAAAGAAAACAAAAGACAAGAGAAAACTACTCTTCACTGACCAAACCACTTTCCCTTCATTTGCAGGAAAAGGGTAGCGAAAGTTCAAGAGTGTTGTCTTCAGGCAGCAGAGAAGCAAAACGTTTTAATCTTTTCCCACTGCTCTCCCTGGGCATAGTGCTCCTGGCTTCAAGGCAACATCAGCACCATGCAGTCGCAAGCCTAGCAAGGATGTCCATTAACTACATTAATGATCAACCTGGAAACAAAAAAAATAATCATTCAAGTACTCCTGCCAGAAAGCCTGGAGATGTCTTGCACAGAGGCACAGACCTTCCATGAGGGCAGTCCATATATTGAGGCTCCCTCTTCAGTTTTTTAGCCTGACTGCTATGCCTCTGAGGTGCCTTGGGATTTGCCTGAAGTACATCTCTACCATCTATCAAGACTTTATTGGTTCTTCATCCCAACTCTAGGTAACAGCCTCACACTGATCCTCTTCAGCTTGCCACCGAGCATTCCCCAGCTGCAAGGTCTTGGGATAATGGTGCACCTTTACAGAATCACAGAATGTCCCTGGCTGGAAGAGACCTCCAAGATCATCCGGTCCAGCCCTAGACCTAACAGCACAAGCTCACCACTATATATCCACCACCAGCAAGGCCAGAAACTGATCATCTGAAATAAAGTAACAAGTAAACGTATATAAAATTCACTTTTATGGAATACACTATGAAATATATGCTTAACTATCCTCTTTGAATAACCTGAGACCTGTTACTTTAGTTTATTACACATTTGGAAATGCATACAGCAAAGAAACCCAAACCAACCAATCAACCAAAAAAATAACCAACAAGAGAAAAAGGAGGTGATATTTCTTCCTGAGCTAACCTAAAGTAAAGTTGTTAATGTCTAATTTTGAACTGCAACTTTGTGCTTTAGCAGATCTGAAGACAGAGCCTGACAAACAGGAGTATTTATCCAGACAAAAATAGCCACTCAGCTGTGCTTTAGTGCCATTTTCTGTCACACCAGCATGACAGCACTAAGTGTTTAGTTCAAATAAGTGGTTCCACGTCCTCTGATAATACAACATGGTTCCAGCATTCTGTTCACTACAATTTCAGCTCCATCAGGGGTGGCACAAGACAGCTCAGTATTCCCAGAGATTTTCAAACTGTGGTGCATGTGTTCTATTATGCACTCAACCCGTCTGGTCCATTTGGACTGGATTCACCAGGGAATACAATTAGCTGGCCATTTTATTTACACAACACAGCCTGCCAATTTATCTGGAGCTTCAGTTATTTTTATTTTTCACTTTCTTGCAGTTTCAAATTATTTCAAACATGGTAATTACCTATAGAACATATTATTCTTCTACTAGGTAATAGTGTATAAGGCAACCAACTGTCAGGGACTCATCTTGGGACAGTTAGGATCTTCAAAGGAGAAGTAGTATTTATTTTCTCAGAAAACTCAAGTACCTTGTTCTGTTAAATGAACCACTAGATAAGACTTCTTCTTAATGTGCTGCCAAACAAATAATGGAGAATAAGAAGGAACAGCAAAACACACAGCAACAAATTCTGCTGCCTATTGCATGACTAACTGGTGTTCCCAAAGCAGGGCACTGTTGTTGCACTAAAGAATTTGACATAGGCTATTCAGTATGTTAGGAAAACAGGCAAATACTCAAAGCATGAGAAGAATGATCTTATCCAAGGGGCAAAGAGCTTATATAGTTTCAGCAAGGCTCATAGAATCACCACTTTCACTATATTTTGGGTATAGTTCCCAAAGTTCAGATTGCATATGTAACACAAATATTTATTGTAAAAAAATATGACCAGATATTACCAGATGAATATAAAAAGTCATTCTCGTTCAAATGCAAATGCAAACATCTGAAATTGTAAACCTGTGAAAAGATTGCGTACTTATTCAAACTAGGAGGTTCATGTATTACTGATATTATGATGCCAAATATTATTTTTGGCCAACGTCTCCGCTATTCTTTTCTTTAACTTTCTCTGCCTCTCTCCCCCTGTACCAAAGAAAAATCTCTCAGCCTCCTACATTTTTATCTTGAGGCAACACAAATCCAAAATGTTTCATACAAGTAAAAGGAAACTCAGTGAGAAGAAAAATTGAGCCACCTTTCATCAGATGTTTTTCCTGCTCACAAATTGCCTGTCTTACTTAAATTTTTCCTAATTACCCTAATTATCTTTTTCCAAAAACATGCTACCTCTGGACAAGCCCATAAAATATATCATAAGCTACTCTCTTTTCAAAAGCTTTTTCCACAAGCTTTGCTGTCAGCTTCATGTAACTTACTCAGTTTTGTAATGATTTACAGTTAAACTATGCTAGGAAGCTCAGATACTTTGACCACTTAACTATAAAGAATTCAAATCACTAAAAATTATAGTATGCACTGCAAACACAAAATGACTTCTGCTCTTGATGCATGTTGGATTTACAGAATCTGTGAAGCTACAGGAGAAGCAGAGGACATGTAGTCAGGACAAACAGAATGGTTGCCTGGTCATTCTGGCAGAGCACACTGAGGTGCTGAACTGTGAAAGGGAGATCTGAAAAACACCGGCAATATGCCATATTCAAGCAACACATCAATTTTTTTAGCTTCATAAATGGACTGGCCTTGACATGTTCTAGAGTTTTGATTAAAGAGCTGCCTAATGTCGTGGTGAACTTAGAATCATAGAACCACAACTTCTCTGGGCATCCTGTCCCACTGTCCCAGTGCTGCATCACCCTCTCAGTAAAGAAGTTTTTCCTTATGTTGAGGTGGAACTGTGTGAGGCTGTGTTGTAACTTGGTGTCATTTTCCCTTGTCCTATCACAGGGCACCACTGAAAAGAAACTGGCCCATTCTTGACATCCACTCTTCAGATATTTATAGACATTAATAAAGTCCCCTCTTAGTCTTCTCAAAACTAAACAGCCCCAGGTCTCTTAGCCTTTCCTCGTATGACAGATGTTCCAATCCCTTAACCATCCTTGCAGCCTTCTGCTGGACTCTTTCCAGCATATCCCTGTCCCTCTTCAACTGAGGAGCTCAGAGATGGACACAATACTCCAGATGTGGTCTTATGAGGGCAGAGTAGAGGGGGAGGAGAATCTCCCTTGACCTGCTGGCCACATTGTTCTTAATGCATCCCAGGATACTAATGACTTTCTGGGCCACAAGGGCAGGTTATTGTTTTTCATTTCTTTTGCGGAACATACCTCCTCTAATCCTTTCTTTCTTGCCCTTAGACTCACAATTTTTAAGATGATTACAGGATCTATCTTCATAGGACTATTTTTTTTACCTGCTGAAGATGGAAAAATATGGAACAGATGTATCAGAAAGATGACATTAAAAATGGCAGCTTTGTTAAAAGATATAATTAAATCTGCCCTTAAGCACAGTGAGTATTCAGGGACACTTCAAAGTCTATGTCTGTGAAGAGTAGACTACTGACCACTGCAGGTCACAGGCATGAGGTAAATAAAGTCTGACCCTGCTTAAGAGGGATCAGAAGAATTTAAAGATGACAGATGCTAAAGGTAGGCAGAATTTACCTTGCCGTTGGACTTTTTAAAGCAATGATATCCTTCTTGAGTAGTCCAAAAAGCACCTTAACATGACAAAAGAATCAAGCTGACCACATAAGGATGAGTTACAGCATACTTCATTGGTATCACTACCCATTTCTGATGGAAAAAGTAATCTCCGGGCCAAGGTAAAATTGATATGGCACAAGTGGAGAAAGTTTGCTCCAACAGCCCAAAAACATAGTCTATTCAAAGCCAAGCACAGCAAGTAAGGAAGTGTCCATTCCTCTCTCCATACTTGAATGCAAATGCTGAAGTAGTTTCTCTTTACCTGAACTTCATAGTGGAAATTCAAAGCAAATCTTGAAGAAAACACCACTTAATTCCTACACGCCTAAAGAATTTTGTATATTTCCCCATGGACATTTTCATCATTGTTCATCATCATCATTTTTGCAAGAAAATAATCCACCCTCTCTTAATTTCAACTTTTTTTTTTTTTTTTTCCTCTAAGATGGGTAGCACTAATATTAACATTCCAGGAATGAGACTAATTCTAATAAAATAGTAACATAAATAAAAAGTCCTTTATTGAATTTTTGCTGGAAATGTAAAAGGAAAAAAACAAAACAATTATACAAAGGAACTTTATAAATACATTTGAACAATGCTGAGATTCGTTAGTTAAAAAAGGAGACCGTTTCTCATTCTCTGGCAATTTTAATGGGAAAATGACCTAGATGTGCCCCCATACAACGCAAACACTAGGTTCTTCACCACTAATACCAACAGAAGAGGAAACCTAAAACTTGACATTGACACATACAATGTCTGGTAGTCCAGAAATCAATAAGAGCAGTGACCTGCTTTCAAATGAAAAGCAGAAAGAATCTCTCCCAAAGGCCCAGATGTCTATACGGCCTTCCAACTAACCCCTAAAATACAAGAAAAATGAAGAAGCTTCATACATGACTATGGAACAGACAGAACCAAAAACCCACTTGTTTTAAACAAATTTCATATGTTTGTATACACCACATTTTTTTGTTTTTTTTTAGAAGTGGTCTGAAGTAAATGATAGAAGAGAGAGAAACTGAATGAAAAAGTGCTAAGCAGAGTTTAAGGCAAAACTACCTTGCCAGAACAGCACAACACTTAGAGAATTACAGTAGTCTTCTGACTGATAGTGCATGTAAAGCTCAGAGGAAAAAGGGTATTTCTTATGTACATCAGATACACTAAAAGCTTAAGTGGTACCACAAAGCTCTTATTTTCTGAAACAGGATATGAACTTAAGTCTGAAGAAATGGAACTTGTGTGTGCATGTCCTCTTCTGAGGAGGGCCTTGCAGATGCTTTCTAGAAAAATTGTTGGTTTACTGTAGTGCAGCTTCTAAGTCCAATGAGAAGCTGCAAATCAAAGCCCTAAAGTAAGTTTGTGTTTCCTGCTTCACTGCAGACTCCAGCTCCTCCCTCCCTTTAAAACAACTATTCTGACAATATGTTCGTCTTTTCTCGGGGTTTAGTGCCAATTTCCAGAGCCTAATTGCTGTTGTGAACTGTGAGGAATAGACTACATCCAAACTGTGCCTGGAATGAAAAACTACCTTTTCTCCCCTCTCTGTTTTTTGCCTATTTCAGCAGCAGATTTTCTCCCTTGATAATGCAAGTATCTGTTGTGAAGGATTTTTCCATCACAGTAAAAACCAAAAGCATCTCTTGGTTTCCAGCATGATTGCTACAAATCAACACCAATTCTGACTTAATATTTGACATTAGCATTGCTTTTTAAAGGAAATTTGATAGTTTCTCAGCAGTAGCATCACATTTCTTTAATGCTTATTGACAGGTAGGTCAGTAGCCAGTGACTTTTTTTTAATGACTGTACTCTTTTGTTCTCTTTGCAGTACCCACAAGGACTTGAATGACAGAAACTTCATTTTTCTCCGAATGAACATCTGATTAGAGTAGCCCATGCTTTACCCCCCTTTGGGAGACATGCTGTCAGCCAGCAAAGCCATGGTGGTCGTGGTAACTGTCACTGCATATCCAACAGCTGCTCTGTTACACATTCCCTAACCTGGCAAGAACCGAGCTGCTGAGATTCTGTCGCTTTCCCCCACCCTAGCTCTGTGCTGCCATGGCCCCGTACCCCCAGCAGGCCGGCTGGCGAGCTGCTCTTGCTGCAGCTGCTTCTCAGGCTCTGTGTTGGTTCACCACCAAGTGGGAAGTCTCCCTAAGGTGCCTTCTATGGCCTCAATCCTGGAGATTAAGCATCACCTTTGTCAAGGAACCTGAGCTCCTCAGCTGGAAATCTGCAGAGGCCTAAAATGATTGGTGCTCAGAATTTGCTTATGCTGGTACACTGTGGTGTTTTTGCTATACAAATGGATTAAATTACGTTCAAAGCAGAACATGGCTTGCGAATAGAGGGTCAATAAAATGGCCAATGTACATTCCCCTAATATCAGAGGAATTATGTCTGTGTCATAGTCATGTTCAAGCTGAGCTGTAGGTCAGACAACACTTGGGCTACATAAGGCAGAATACAAATTTAGTCCAATAGATGAATGTTCTGGTCATCATTTGGACAGTCATTTCAGTTTAATGCTTAATTGTTCAAATCAATCCTTTAATTGTACAATACTAGGTACCATAGTAGTTTGTTTGGTACAATCACTTATCTGTGTTGAAGACATGTAAAGAATGTGAATGGAGCTTAAACTGCTACCACAACTGGTTACACCTTTCTTGAGGTCCTTGCTTACACTTATGCTGGATGGCCCCAGTTAGGATTATATTCTAAATCTCTTACATATAAGTAGCTCTGTCTTCCACAATGAAATCTAAAACTGAAATCAATGCAAGACATTCTTAAACATCATACCAGTCTAGAAGTTTAAAGATATAGCACTGCTTCCTTTTAAGTTAACAGATATGACTGCTTGTTTCAACCCTACATGAGGTTAAAAAAATAATAAAAAATCCCTTATTTTTTGACTAACAAGTCTCAATTTTAAGTCAATTCAATGAATATGAGAGCTGAACAACAAAGACATTTATCTACTTTCAGTTACAGTGTTAATATTTACCATCACTGTTGTAAAAGTACAAGTGCATTTCAATAGTTCAAATAGGTAGCATCTATGCATATGCAGTATTTTTAATGACTTGACATTCCAGGTTATGGCCTTCTTTTTATAGTAAAAAGCAAGCTAATGTCTAAATGACTAAACAGGAAGCAGATAAATATGAAGGAACCCTAAAAGTGCATCAGCAGAAACTCCAGTTCAACCACAAACCAGATTTGCATTAGTACATCTGCCAGTACTGGTACAGATCAGGTGTCACTCATCAACCAAACCTTTATATTTAAACATGTAAATAAAAATTTTCAAGGACAACAAAGGTGAATGAAAAAGACAATTAATGACAAATTTGGAGATGACCTGTGGAAAAAACTGGACAATACTAACAAACTGGAGGATACTGGATGACAGCATAACTGTCAAAACTGAAACCATAACAAGAATATAATTTGCCAGTTTTGTGTCACACTGGTTCTTTTCCAAACTGAAATTGATAAAAAATGATCCTTATGCATTACAAAGGGCTAAGCTATCACACCTGTAATAGAGGGCAAAAGAAATAAAATGTTTTTCTATGCATAAAATAGCAATGGATGAAAAGATGTAATATGGAGATACTGCATTTACAGTATATATTTCTGGAATGAAAAATAAAGAAGCATAACGAGAAGGTGTAAGAAGCACTTATAAAGAACCCAGTAAAAACATACTAAAAAATGTGATTCTTTAAACGTGCTATCATTTCTCTAGCTAAATTGCCTTTCTCAGTTTTCCTAAGATTTACTAGCTAAGGAATTACATAACAAGCTATACAAATTTCCACATCCTGAAACCTTTTTTTCTAAACAGGGAGAAAGGACCCTCAGAACAAATAGAATTTTTATTTCTATCCACACTAACAACAGTATATAGCCCAGCCAAATGAAAAAGAGTTACCATGACATTCCAAATGCAATTTTTATATATATATTTTTTTAGAAAACAAGGGTTAAAATCTGCTGTCCCATATCAGACAACTACAAAATTAAAACTTCAGCTTCCCCTTTCTATAGCTTATCCCAGCATGTGATTTGATTCATCACACTCTGCCAGCAACTTTTTGGTACTTAAATGGATACAAATTATGATGATGAGGGAGATTTACATGTTTGCGTGTTTATGCCACAGAACAAAATGTATGGGAAAAAAAAAAGGTTGACCTATCTTTTGTAGTGGATTTAATCACATTTCCAAATTCCCATTCAAAGTAAAACACAAACAGAATGGAGGATGGGTGTTTTAATTGTTTTCTATGTTTTTTTCACTTATCTATGCTAATTTAAGTAATTGTTAATTTTTAATTTTGTTTGTTTAAAGTCTTTGACTTACCAGAAATATAAAATTTGCTTTCCCATAATTTTGTCATCCAAGTTCTGGGCAATGTCAGAAGTTATGAATCTTACCAAAAGTTTAGAGCACTGACTTTTCTTTTCTCTAAAATGTGAATTAGTCACTGAAACTAAATAAAAGGTGTTATAAAAAGTGGGGTAAAGAAACTCCAAGAAACAATGAATTTGAAATAACCTGACTAAAAATCCCTGCTTTTCTGAGTTGATTAACACTTAGCCCTGGTTATGTAAAAACCTGAGAGAAAGTTAAACCTTAGTTACACACTCTTTTACACATCACTTTTCAATCATCTCTTCTTAGTGCTCTGCTCCTGCTCCTTGCTAATTCTATAGGATAGGTAGGAAAGACAATCGAGCATCTATGCATACATATAAACAGATATACTACATTCTGCATATATTATATATATAATGATAACAGTTATGCAGTAGATGTGTCCATACAAATATGAGATTTGCAGTGTCTTCTTCCTTTATTTGCCCTTATCCAATTCTGACTGCTGTTTTTTCAATTGTTTATACAATGAAATTTTTAGAACAGTTATGCAGATGATGCCTGAAGAAACAGACCTCAATCCGTGATACTGATGCTAACAACGCACAATGATCAGAGCAATGCTGGCTATAGGTATATAATACAAATTTTTATGTAAAAGCTATAATCTCAAATTGCAACTTGTTAGGAGAAATTGAGAAATATAGGACACACCTTAAACACTTCTTTAATTGGCAATCAAAGATATTAACTACGAAATCCTGAATCAAAGTATCTGTAGTCAACTCCCAGTTTCAGTTTGCCTTAACTTGAAATAGTTACCATTATCACTGAAATTTCAGAACTGTTTAGCACTTCCAAGATCTTATAAGATTTATTTTATTAGCTGTGCCAAGGATTTCCAATAGTATCCATTTCTGTATCCAGCTTCATTACGTTATATACTCTCATATTCTTTGTGAATAAAGGCTGGAAATTGTTGACTCAGGATCGGCAACTAAATCAGAGACAACTATGTTTTGCAGCAAAGAATTTGAATGTAGATGTCGTCAATCTCTTATGACCCTCTAAACACAACTGGAATCAATGGGATAAATCTTCTGAGTTTTCATTTGGATTCTATGTATTACATTGCACATTAATCAATAAAAAAAATAAATCTCAGGATTCTTCAGACGATAGTATGGTTTGCTACATCAGCAGCAACTAACGCTTGCTGCACCTCCACCAGCCAGCCTTCGGAACTGTAATTGTACAAAACTTGGTTTATTTAAGGATGTAAATATTCCAGTAAGGTAGATAATTAGGAACATACTAAAATCATATTGCAGGGAAAAAACATACTAAGAGCTCAGTTTTCAAATCAGATCTCCCTTCCCTACATTCAGTGCTCCCTTAACACTCAAATGAATGTCAGAAGATAAAAGTACAGAAAAAAAACCCCCACACTCAGCAACATAAAAAAAAGATGAGAAAGGGAGACGGGAATAGAAATCATGTTTGTTTGCAGCTACAATGAGAATTTATTTCTCAGCTCAAAAATATGTGATAACTTCACTGCCGTCAACACTAAGACTTCTGTGTTCACAAACAGTTAAATACTTACCTGCACAACACAGGTAAGATACTAGGAAATTAAGCTGATTTCCAAAGCAATGGATGAACACAAAGAAGCATGTAAAATTATTTTTCCTTACTGAACTTGAAGTTATGGAGTTTTTTGACTGCCAGTACTACTTCTTGATAACATTAATATCTCAGTAAAATCACAGAATCAGTACTGGTCAGTTGAGGCTCCTTAGCAAGAGTAATGTTAAGTTTAAAGACAGATTTCATTTTCCAGACTGGTCAACACAGAGAAGCTAAGTGTTCAGCATTATTACTGTTGCATCACCCTTATACACCTAAAAACTAAAGTGAGAGGAAAAGCTTTTGTAGAAAAAACCATGTTGTGATCATACCTGTCATGGTGGGAAAAGTATCTTCCTCTACTCACATTCTGTTTATCAGTTTCTAAATGTCAATTTTATAATTGAAACACATGGAAGTGTAGCGAATACATTTAATTATTGTAAGTTTTATGGAATGTGGTGTTACATTCTCATGTCGTCTCAACGGACTTGAAGACCTTTATCTTCAGGTCTTCACCACTGGTAGATCTCTCCCCAACCACGCTCCACAAAGTGAGGCAAACTGCTTAAGCTCTTTGTACTTGTGTTTCCCTATCTGTAAGACTTTTGGAGGTTTAGGGAGGAAAAAGGCAACTATTACAGTTGAACTTCAAGGCAGAATGGTAATCCTACATTATAGAGTGAGTGGCATATCCTGTAATAAGCAAACATTTCCGGAATTAAAGAAAAGACAATGATTCTTAACAGAATGAACCAGCAGATAAGAGGATTTGTGTCTCTAAGCAGGGATTTACTAGATAAAAAGAGTACGTACAAACAAAACTAGTGCTCAAACAGGACTGACTACAGAGTGTTTCAGTTACTAATGTTGTTTCTTTTTCTATACTTGTAATAACACCTGACACCAAGGATGGAGCTGTAACACCTGTTTACATTAAGGAATGGATTTGGAAAGTACGTTAGAACCTCAGAGCTTATATCGAGAAGTGTTTCTATCACAGCACAAGAAACTAAAACCAACTGAAATCAGACCAGAGAGTGCTTAGGAAATGTCCAGGCTAGTACTAATGGAAAGAGAGTGGGATGGCTCTAGTTTCAATTCACACACTCGAACAACTGCACCACACAGTGGTTACTCTAGCCTAGAAGCCACATTGAACATTGAACCATTTTCTTTTAAGCATTTATGATCAGGGACCAGCCTGGTTCTGCATGTTATTTAAAAAGTGGCAGAGGATAAAGCAGGAGAATGGCTAAGTAGCTTTTTAAAAAAAATTGTAAGGAGAAAGAAAACTTGTGACTGTGTGCAAAGCCAGAAGGAGGGACAATTAAAATCCAAAGCTTTACTAATGGCTGAAATTGTGCTGCTGTGTGTGGACTGCAGAAAAAGAAGAGGACTCAAGTGTTTTTCACTCTGCCCATCAGATCTAGCAGTGACTGGCAAATGTACTTATTATTTGATGCAATTTTTCCAGTTGAGCAGATGGTCAGCTGCTTAGATGCTACTTCAGTGACTTCTTGCTAGACAGACAATTATGGTAGTCACCATGACTGGATGCTTCCAGGTCATAGCAGCTTCAGTAAAAGAATGCTCCCTTAAGAAGAGAAGGAAATGTTTCTTCTATTCTAAACATTCTCATTTAAAGCTCCCCCATAACTCTCACCTACGAGTGAAAGTATATCACATGAGTAAGCTTAGCAAAGAATCACAGCCTTTTACTGGAAGCTATATTTCATGAAAGATGAAAAACGTCAACAGCAAACATGTCGAGGAAGTGCCATTTGAAAATATTCCTTTGAAGTAATTTGACCAAGGCTATTGTTTAGAGTGGAAAAAAATAAAATCAAATCACACCTGTGTGCAGACAGATAGGCTCTCTTTATCTGGTAAGAACAAGGTGTGGAGATTTGTGTGATAGATAATTAATCTCTATTGTTATCTACAGTTTCATTGTTAACACTGTCTTGGTTGAAGTGTGAAAATATGTTCACACTTTTGAAAATGGGCGATTAACTAATCAAATGACAATATGAATCTTAGAAACACAGAAATGACTGCAATCCAACACTGCTTATGACTATATTTTTAATTTTATAAGAAAAACAGTATCTCAAGCGACCTCAGAGACCATAAGGGAAGTTACCAGATTTTCCCCACTGTAATAATCAGTGCAGAAACTGTGACCACCATCACCATTCTATTTTCACTGGAGCACCCAAAATTTTACCCTCAGGGAATTTTTTTTTTTTTTTTTGTATAGAGGATTTACAAGACTTTGTAACAGATGATGTAAGCAGCAGTGAATAACCACTGGCAGATACTATTACACAGTATTCATTGTCCCATTAGGACTTTGTTAAATAACCACTGGAAGTACTAACTCTTGGAATCACTGCCCCAGGAGATGTTCCAATTAAGGAAGTCTTCCAGATAACTATGTCAGTTAAATGAAGCACACACTACTAATTTGTATCAAAAAGCACACACATTTCAGCATATCTTCACAGGGCTGCAGAACTTGCGCAAGATTCTTATTAATAAAGATTTGACTAAACACAAATTACATACTCCAGATGCAATTTCAAATCTCTGTCAAGATTACATTCTGATACTTTTGCATTTCCAATAGCTTCTAATAGGCCCAAATAGCACGAGGCTACTATCAGACACCCGTCTGCACATTCCCTCACTGAAAATGTCTTTTACTCCCTTGAAATTCTTAGCATTCTTCACTCTTCTCTCTCATGCATTAAAATAAGATTTACAGAAAAATCCCATTTCTGCTTTGCAGGCATTTTACTGGAAGAAGCAGCAGGAGAGGGCAAGTTCCCCAAGTTACAAAGTTGTTGGACTTTTCATTTATTGTCTTCATCAAAGAACAGAAATACTACTTCAATGCAAAGTTCTGTCTAGTATAGTGTCCTGTCTCTGAAAACAATCAAATTGAAACAACAATACACAGAGCAGACATCTAAGTTCAAAGATCTTAACTAAATCTACACAGTTCTGATTCTGCTGGTTGTATAGAAATACCACTAGCCAAAATTTTAAGGGCAGCAAAACCAACTAACTGAATTTTTTTTTTTTAAATTCAACTTACTGTTTTAAGTGTACATTCTCCTTTTTGGTTCTCCTGC
>NW_009952263.1:3864571-3865789 GCF_000747805.2 Chaetura pelagica | reverse complement strand
CCTGCTGAATGCTCCTTTTTGTATTATGCGTTTTCTTTTATTATCTCACTGCATAACTCTTCACTAATTGGCTGGGTTTTTTTTTAACCACTCTCTTGCATACATTGTTGAAGCAGCATAGTCCTAACATCCTTAATAAAGCAAATATAGATAAACGGTCATGTTGCATTTTCACAGTTCTGTTGAAGTAAAATTCTCAAATCAGTGCATAAACGTTAACTGAAGTGGTACAGTTTAAAGTTACAGAAAATAAACGTGATATCCACATTTTACTCTAAGGAACAAGATGAAATCTGTAGATAAAAAAGACAAGCATAAAGATACTTAATGCTCTGTAATAGAAATGCTCTAGATTGGTAAGGCCAAAAGCATCTGTCTGGGAGATTTTGCCTGCACCACGCTCTACTAATTTCTGCGAATGTATCAGCTCTTAGTGTGGCCTTAATTTGAGACAATCTCTTTTCAAATGAAGGGACTGAATTTTCACATGGGGAAAATAATATAAATCTGGGAAAAAAATGTGGACTTGAATCTCATAACCTTAACGAAAAATAAGTTTAAGAATAAATAACATTAGAACTGCGATCAAAATTCTTCCTAGTTACATTTTCTATACAGCTTCTTGATATTTTGCAGAGGCATGTATGGTCTATTTGGTGTTTGGGGAAGACTCCTGGTCTTCTCCCTTCCCTGAGAATGTAGTATCTAAAGCTCAGTTCTTTTCCATTGAACAGGACACAATAATGCAGGGCAACAGAGGTAATGCTATATTTAGAAACTTGTCACAGTATAAAATGGGAGATACCTGAAGCCTTTGATGCTCTACTGAGGGAAGCAAAGCCACCAAAAAGAACTAGAAGTTACTGGTGACTCTTCACCAAGTCTACACCCGTGGCTTCTGCCTGCTCTTGTGTTCCAATCATGGTGCAGCTTGTGATGGACTTCAGGGGCAGGCAGGTATCTGGGATAAACTCAAAGACACAAGATACTACAACATGTATTCAAAAGCTGACCAGATTCAAGAGCAGACTTTGCCAAGACAACCAGAAAGGTATCTAGATGTGACTGAACCAGACTTTATCTACTGCTTCACTGATGTCCAAAAGTGTCGCTGCCCCTGGGCAGATGTGGATCATCCAGAAGCAGCTCTGGCCTGGGCAGCAGGTCCCATGCAAGGCAGGAGCCCTTGCAGAGAGGCCGGTTCATTTGCAAATAGAG
>NW_009952263.1:3864142-3864538 GCF_000747805.2 Chaetura pelagica | reverse complement strand
TGAACCGCACAAATAGAGGCAAAATAACGTAAGCTGTAGGTAACTGAAGTATGGAGTGACCCAAACGCCATTTTGCTAGGCTGACCAGAATTGGAAGAGGAACCTCTCTAGCGATATTCTGCCTGCGTTTCTGGTGGGACAACACATTTCCCAGCTCCACCATCAGCTGAACACCTGTTGCAGGAACACGGTCATGGACACAGAGAGAGACAGGAGAAGGGTCTCTTGCCCATACACCAAGAAAGCCTTTCAAAGGGCACAATAAAAGCGGCCACCACAACAATTCTCACCCTCCAGCCCCAGCCCTCCCGCCCACGCCACCGCGCATGCGCACACCCCTATCGCCCCCCCCTTTCCCTTCCGCGCGCATCCAACGGCCTCCGCCAGCGCGCGCCC